>NC_060236.1:31791047-31876047 GCF_021155775.2 Neodiprion pinetum | reverse complement strand
TGTGCTACAAAGAAGAGAGGGAAGCGGGGGGGAGGGGGGGGGGGGGGGGGGGGGGGAACGTTGTAAGAAAAACGTTGAAGAAAAAAAAAAAAAAAAAATCACATATCCAAACCAACACAGCCAAAGACATACGGATGTAATGGAAATCGGATACTTTTTTCTCCTACGCTTTCGTTCAATTTTAACAGCATATTAGTCTGCCTTTATTTCTCTCATTGTTTTCCCTTTGCCAGTCGTTGTAACACAAAAAAAAAAAAAAGAAAAAAAGATTCCACGGTAACTTTCCGCCATGTGCGAAATTCGTGAAACTGCCATCGACTCTCTGTCACGTGTATACGTTTCTCATTTACCTGCAATTCTTTTTTTTTTCTTTTTTTTTTTTTTTTTTAATGCATTCGATGGGTCGTCTCATAAATATTGAACATTCGACAATCGGCGACGAAAAGATTGTAACAAATTTCACCGTTTTTCAATATCGATCGCAGATGAGAAAAGAAAAAGGGAAGAAAAATACAAGATTCTGCTTTTTGTTTTGAGGGGGAGGGAAAAGCGTATTTCATCCGTTACATCGTAATAATAATAATAATAAGAATAATTTACTTCCTGGCTATATGTATACATATATATATATATATATATACTCCTTTCGTAGTTAAGTATCTACCTTGCCAACAATCAGGTTTCTTATTTAATAATTTTTCAACCATCCCGTTTGTTCGTTTGTCTTTTTTTTCTTGATTTCTTTTTTTTTTTTTTTTTTTTTACAATTTTTGTATGCGTTTTTTTTTCTCTCTTAAGCATCGCTCCTTCGTAAACGAAGAACGACTGCAGCACCGATTTAAAAAATTCTTTCAAATTTTTTATTTGTTTTGTTTTGTTTTTTTTTTTTTTGTTTTTTTTTTTTTTCTCATTGTCATTCATCCTTACAATATTTTTCGTTAAAATACGTGGTAGGTATATGGAAAATGAATATTCCACAGCTAGGCTCGATTTGTTTGTCATGTATTACGTTTTGTTTGTTTTTTTTTTTTTTTTTTCGATTTTCATTTCGTCTCTTTTTGCAAAAGAGAGTAGAAGAAACACTGTCAAACATAATGTCAACGACAAGAAGAATAACAACGACAGTATCGGTAATGACAATGGTAATAATAATCGATCATCACAATACAACCGCGATCGTTTATCATTCGTTGATGTGTATAGAAATCCGGTGAAAAAAAAAAAACCGAGTCTAATTTAAGGAAAGCGTCATGGAAGAATAACAAGAATAAAAAAAAAAAAAAAAATCAGCAAGAAAATTAAAGAGAAACGAAACAAAACGCGGTGTAGAAAATTAAATACAACGAACCACACATATTTATAATATGTCAATACGGCAATTTTGGGAAAGTCGGGGGGGGAGGGGTGGTTAACGATATACAGAGAGTAGGACTTTTATCGTGTATATAGTAAAGTTTATATAGCTAATAATTCCATTTCCGTAAAAATTTCAACGCCGGACTCGACAACGTCGACGAAATTCGCGACGTTTAAATCCGCAGGAGGGTAACGACGTAGAGGTGCAACAGGTAAGCCTTCATTTATTGTATAAATATTTTTATACCGGTATTCGTGACCGTTATTGTGCTTTTTCTTGTTCTTTTTGTCGTTTTTGTTCCTAACGATGTTAATACAGCTGCCCAAATCATTCGTGTATTTATTGTTATTTTTGTTATTGTTATTGTTGTTATTATTATTAATTTTGTAGCGTTGGTGGTGGTGGTGGTGGTGGTGGTGGTGGTGGGGCTGTGGTCGCCGTTTTAGCGGCAATACGATATGATGATAGGCAAGCTCGCTTCCTTCATCCTACGCAGCTTTGCTCTTGTTCGTTTTAAAACTGACTTGAAGAACACGATTGCCAAGCGTATATCCGTTCAGACTTTGAATAGCAACTACTGCCTCCTCGTAATTTGTCATCGTTACGAATCCGAAACCCTTGCATTTATTTGTTTGCAGGTCCCTTATGACCTTTACTGATTGGACGGCACCGAATGGACCGAATAGCTGCCACAAGACGTTCTCTTCCGTCTCCGGTGCCAGGTTGTAGACGAAAATGCACCACCCCGAACCGTTCATCGCGTTTCCGGGCAGCATCGAGTTCGCCAAAAGGTCACCCGCCAGCGGGCTGTACCTGAAACATCACCAAACGATTTCGTTAGTCCCGAAATTATTCTCAATCAACGTTCTCCCTCGCATTTCTTCCCTGCCTTTAAACTTTCTTCTTTAATGTAAATTTTTTCTCTCCCATCGCCCCATCGCATTTAGATCTTCGTACGCTCGTTCAGCTACATTTGGAAAAACGTGTTTCAATTCGACACGAAAACATGGCGTCGTTCGCCGACAATCAGAGCCAGAAACCTATTTTCTCATTTCACGATCCCGTAACCGTAAAATGCTCAACGTTTTGACGTTTTTCGAACGTGCCAAGATTGAGATATCTTATGGCATCCTAATCATCTACACACCGCGCATAGGTTAGGCGAAATAGTTGCCCAAAGTCCCGAGGTGGAACGCACTGATCGAGCTACAGCGGCCATTGCTGGTTTCTGACTTAATCGACGTTTATGACGTTTAAAGAAAACATTACTTTTAGCTTTTGCGTACATGATATAACGAAGATAATTGTTTTAATTAGATAATTGACTGCGGTTATATTCTTTTCTTTCTTTTGGAATTGCTTTTACTGAGAAAATATCGAAGGCACAATTTTTCGATTCAATTTTTTTACAGGTGTAAATAAATTTTTACATCAGCTATGTAAACGACTCCAATCATGCACGGTGTAAGAAAATAGACACCTCAAAAAATGCAGCACGAATGGTCATCTGATCGGATTAGTTTTTACTTTCTCTAAAATAGTTCAGAGTAAAAGAGGCAAAAAATTGATTATACGTATACATATAGATTTACGTTGGAACGAAGCAATTATATATAATGTACCTAGTATCCAACACAAAAATAATGTAAAAAAGCGCAATCATTCGCATTCGCAATACTCTATGTCTGCTGTATAGGTACATACATGTCGAGATGAGACGAGAAGATTATACCCCGAGTGCAATGCAATAATATGCTTGAAAGTATCGTATACTTACAAAACTTATACATTCATCAGACCTCGATATCGATATATTATAACAATATTCAATAAAACGACTACCGAAAGCGAAAAATCTGTCTAACAATAATAGTCCAGAAAAAAAATACTCAAGTTCGCGTTACAAGAACAAAAATAGAAAGAGAGAAAGAGAGAGAGAGAGAGAGAAAGAGAGAGAGAGAGAACATAAATTAAACATAAAAAACGGATAAACCAAGAGAAAATGATCACAGCTACGAAATTTTGAGATGCTTTAAAGATTATGAAAGAATAGTGAAATTTCTCAAACTACAAACACATACAATAGGTACATGTACAATTGTACAAGTACATTATTATATTATTACCATGTATATTATGTATTCATAATTTAACACACTTATAAAATATGTGCACGCATTGTACAGTTATTTATAGTCATATTCAAATACATAAATGTACAATGCACATGACACGTACCTAATACACATACATATATTACGGTACATTTTAAACATGCCGCAAAAAGAGATGAATATAAACGTACGGGGAGGGGGAGGATAAAAATTTACAATTTCGCAGGGAGAAAAAGAACTTGTTTCTTATGTATGTATATAGATATCGAACTACGTACCTACTTGACGTCACAAGCCGCGTTAAAATAGGCACATCTCGGTCAGTACTCAGTTAATCGCTGAGACGACGTTTCCTTACATACTTTCTTTTCTTTTTTTTTCTCTCTTTCTTTATCTTGTCTTATCAAACATCCACAACTTTCCTCACACTAATAATGTGCAAATAGTTGCTTATACTTGATTCGTGACAGGTGAAAAGTAAGTTCATATATGCTTATAGTATGTACACATAAAATAAATATTTCAACGAATTAATACTATTCAACAGTTAAACAAAAGAAAAGGAAATTACCGGGAGAAAAGCTATGCAAGAAGTAAAAAATAAAGCAATAGAAGGGCATAAGTTTCTTATGTGCGTCTGAAGTAAGTCGTTTCAAGAAATTAAATTTTTAACTCAGCAGTCTTGTCTCGGTTCGTTGCAAAAAAAAAAAAAAAATAACAAAAAATAACAAGAACACAAACTACGTCATACAAGCTTACTGGTACAAACAAGGAAAAGTTGGACGCGCAAATTACGTTGAAATACAAATTTTGCAAACTATATCAAATTGGATCAAGCTTCTTGATACTTTGAATTTGTATGCAAGAAAAAAAAAAAAAAAAATTAAATAAAAATAACACGGAATAACAACTGAAAAAAAAAAGTTAACGTTTATTTTCACGAATGTATTACGTAAATGGTAACGTTGCGATCACTTTACCAATATTAATAATAGCAGTAAAACGATGATGACGATGATGATGAGTATGATGACGATGATGAAGATAAAGATGACGATGATGATGATGATCATGGCGATGATAATGATATTCAAAGTAATGACGATGAAAATGATAACAACAACAACAACAATAGTAGTAACAATAATAATAATAATAATAATAATAATAATAATAATAATAATAATAATAATAATAACGGTAATAATAATAACAATAACAACAAATAATTGTAATCAAGATTATAAAATAACTGCATACTGTCCAGATAAAGGGATATATATTTATTTACGAAATCATTTGGGTAGCGTTGAGTTATGGGGAATTTTAATCAACAGAAATGCAAACAAAAAGCAGAAAGAAGGAAAATATAGAAGATAGATGAAAAGAAAAAAAAAAAATGATATATAGTAATAATATAGGTACATTAAAGTACAGCGACGAAACAAGCCACACAAAACGTAACTAAAAAACAGATAAATATAAAATAATACTGACCTCTGTAAGCCTTTGTTAATGGCAAGCATGGTCTTGCCAGTGCTAAAACAAAACACAAAACAACAACATAAGAGATCCGAATTATCGTATAGGCAACGGACGAAGTTTTAGGCAACAAAAATTCAACGAAATAATAATGAAACAATAATTGAAATACAACAAAATCATTTATACATGTATACAATAAATACTGTCTTTGAATATCGTACGGAAAAAAAAAAGAAGTTAGGTTAGAAGTTAAGAAACCGTCTAATTTGTCTTGACATCGTCAAGAATTTCAACTGACAAATTCGAATTGGACGGAAAGTAAAACAACAAGTTGGAATTATTGGACTTTTAATTTGTATGTTTGTTTTTTTTTCTCTCTCTCTTCTTCTGTGATTTGACTTTTTATTTGTTCGGCGGTAGAACGCGAGAAATTGTTATATTATTTACCAACAGATTCATATTATAAAAACTGCTCTCTCATATTTCTGTAAACCACCGATGACATTTAGGTTGAATTTATCAATTTAATACGTACATCACAGTAAATCGAGAAGAAAAAAAAAAAAATATTAAACTGACAGATACTGTACAATACAATATGATGTATGAAGAATTGAAGACATCAATCTTAAATGATGCGAGAAGAAAATAATAAACGTAAAGAAAAAAGGAAGTGAAGAACGAAATGACAAAAATTAAACACGTACGTATAAAAAAGAATTTAAAAAAAAAAACAAAAATAATAATCTTTGTGTGCCTTGCTCCTCCGTGTTTAAATAAAAACGTGTGAGAAAGTCTGTTTCATAAGATATTAATAGTATTTACGTATAATAATTGATTCAGAGAAGGTTTTGCCCATTAGCGAGAAAGATAAATTACACATGTGGTATATAAAAAATTCAGACTTTCTATCACGTTATAAGAATTAGTTATAACGAACCAGGTCAGTAAAGAGATGAAGGAGTACGAACGGTCGGGGGGGGGGGGGGGGGTTATTTTTTTCTTATCCCTACCGCATAGAATTGAGGAATATACAGAAAGCGTGGAGGAATAATGGAAGAGGTGCGTATAGGATTAATCGAATATCAATTGCAACCGACAATATATTCGATGGATAAACCATTTTTTTTTTTTTTTTTTTCTGTTTTTACCAAAATAATCGACACGAGTTTCGTCATTTAGTTACTCCTAATCGCGGTAAGACCGAACGAAAGACTGCGACGATGAGGTTAGGTTGGATAGAAAAAAAAAAAAAAAAAAAAAACAAACGAGAAAAAAGCGCGCGAATTTAGATTTGAAATTAAAGCGAGTCCCTTACTTTCTTATTCGTCGAAATAAACGGTGCGTAAAAACAGATTCGTTGTAAAAAAAAAAAAGAAAAAAAAAACTGGCAGAGAAAACGTCGAGGAAAGAATCTTTACCGATTTCTCGTTCTCCGCCTGAATCGCGATTGAAAATTGACGCGTTTGGACCAAACGGAGCGCGACGAGCGGAGCCCGATGGTTCAAGTTACAGCCGCAACGGTCAGCGCCAAAACTTTAACCGCCAATAACACAGAAACGCGAAGTCGTAGACAAATTTTTCGTCATACGAAACGGACGTATTTTGTTCCCCTTTCAATTATCCGAACGACGGATATCGGGACACGGACATGAGGTTTGAATGAAGTGAAGAAAGAGAAAAAAAAATCCAAAAAAAAAAAAAAAACAAAAAAAAAACATCGACAACAGCACAAAACAAGAGAAAAAAAGAAAAAAGAAAACAACTGAGAAAAAAAAAAATATCAAACCAAAAGGGAGCTCTTATTGTCAAGGAACAGTGAAAAAACGAACGAGATAACAACGAACGATCAGCGGCGTATCGATTGATTATTTATGGTTTTTTTTGTTTTTTTTGATTTTGTTTTTAACTTTCTTTTTGTTGGGTAGAGCGAGTAGAGGCGAGTAGGTACCTGGATAGTGGCGACAGTGGAATGTACCTGAAGCGGCCAGTTGGATGGTGAATCGGGCCACCAAAACGACGGGTTGCCTGGGGTGTCAAATAGGCGGCTAGGGGCGGTATTGCCTTGTTGTTGTTGCTCGGGTTGTTGGCAAACTTCACGGTGATAGGTTCGGTCGAGCCTTTCGGAATAGTTCCATTTAATTCTTGGATCGCCCGCTCAGCCTCAACCCGTTGATCGAAACGGATGAACCCGACACCTTTTGACAGGCCTGTCCATGTCACAGACAGAGGCAACAGCGTAAGCGAAGGGTTTATTTGTTAGTGCGTCAAACGCTAAGAAAGTCTCAACAATTAGGTGTATTAATGAGAAACACAAAATATTGTTACACGCGCCAGGTATCGACATTTTTTTTTTTTTTTTTTTTTTTTTTTTTAATTCGCGATTCATCCCTCCTTCCACCAACCCCCCAATTTATGCTTATTGCAATTGTTATTGTTAAATAGACAGCAGAATTGCACTGAGAATCGATATTTGCACTCAGAGTAATTCATTGTTATTTAATGAGAATAAATTGATCAAACTGTCGTTTTTTTTTTTTTTTTACCTAAATTTTAACCAATTCAGGTTTTTTTTTCCCCCCTTGACCTTCATTCCTTCAATTTTGATCCCCAAATTTAGATGATTCTACCGAGACTTGATGCAGCGAAGTGGCAATAGATGGAGAAAAATTGTCATATGTCGATAAATCGATTGAAAATGCGAGAAAAAGGAAAAAAAAAATTTTTTTTTTAATTTTAGAAAAAATTAAATAATTAATCGGCACACATTAAAGGAAAGACAAAATTAATACACACGTGTATATATATATATATATATATATATATATATATATATATATATATATATATAATAATATGCAAGCGAGTTAATTTGAAACACACAGAGGGAAGTTAGAAATACCTTGTAACATTTACTTGTACAGGAAATAATTGTATTAAAAAGAAGCTATTTCGAAATGAAATAATTTTCGCAATAAGCAGAATAAAATGGAATTGAAAAAAAAAAAAAATAAATAAAAATAAAAAAAGATAAGAAAAGAAATAATAAAAATCAAAGTAACCGTCGTCAAAACTACAAAACTTTTTGTTAAAGATTTCAACTCCCTCCACTCTATCAATGCTTTAGGAAAATATACTCGTGTATGAAAATATTCTAACAAGTTTGTGAAACTCAAACAAGTGTATATATATATGTATAATTTATCAGGTAATTATGAAGTGAGTGGCTCGGTGCGCGCATAAGTATGTATTCAATCTTGAATGGAGATTTCCCAAATTCTTCTCTTCAAACAAATGAATTTCAGCACTGACTATATATACATGTCTATTAAATTGGGTAACGAGTAATTAAATATAAGCATGTATACTGCATTAAAGAAAATTAAGCGTCATATCACGCGCATCTTGCTAGCTCAATGATAAACAACTTGGAAAAAAAAGAAAAGAAAGAAATAAACAAACGAAATTAATCGATTACTGAAAATAGGATTGCTTGTTTCTTTTTCTTTTTCTTTTTTTTTTTTTTATATGTTGTTGTTGTTCTTGTTTGATTAAAAATGAAAAATTATATGATTTACGTACCGGGCAAATTGTCTCCGCCGCCAGTCACAAACTGTCGTACTAAACAGAAACGGAAAATCATATCTCGTTATTTTTACAAAAATATACCATCTCTTATTTTTTAGCTCGCTCCTAACTAAGTTCGTTCTGATAAAAAATAAATAAATAAATAAGAAAATTAAATAAAATAAAACCCCGTCTTCGTAAATACCAGAAAACGAAACAACAGTAATATTAACGATAGTAATAATAATAATAATCAGTGAGTTTTCTATTGGTACAGTAATTCAAATTGACGAGATTACCAAAAAAAAAAATAAATAAATAAATAAATAAATAAAATGGCGACGACCGTAAGACAAAAAGTAAAATTGAAAGTTATCAATATCATGATTCGATACCAATGAGAAATAAAAAGTCACGGACTGTACCATTTTTTATATGCACTCGAGCTCTCAATCGGTAGATTCGTTTTTCTATTTAAAATTCATTCAAAAATGTGTTTAAAAAAAAAAAAAAAAAAAAAAAACAGTACGCGTCCTTTAAATTTATCAAATTATCAATGTCAACGCGTGTATAAAAAAATTTCGCAAGCGGAAACGGAAACATTTTTTTGCTCACGCGTACGTAGATTTTCAATGTTCGACAAGATTCGTTTTGACATTTATGTATCTATTGTTTATGTATATAATTTGAGATTGTATACTGCATTATACATTGTTAGTATATTGCATTAAACATTTTAATTAGAAGCGAGCTAATTTCAATAAATAATTTATCATATTTGTTTTTTTTTTTTTTTTTTTCGTGCTAAGGTGTAATTTCATTATTATTATCAGGTGGCAAAGTGGTATGTAATTTCACAAGTCTTATCGTTATAATATAATAAATATAATGTATAAGTTAGTTTAATAGTCATGGTAGTCATGGTTTGTTTTTCCTTTCTCTTTCATTGTAATTTTTGAAAATATATCGACGAGAATAAAAATTATAATCACGACAAGTATGCAAGTGTAATAACAATAAAAAATAACAATAACAATAATAACAACTCAATCAGACGACGGAACCGTGAAATAAATGTCAGTGAAAATTAATTCTTCGTTTATACGAAATTCGAGTGTGAAGAAATTCAAAAGAAAATAAAAAAAAAAAAAAAAACAACACACAAGAAATGAAATAACGGAAAAACAAGCAGACTTTCACCTTAAAGCCATGTTTAAACTTACGAAACGAGGCAGCTAAAAACTGAAGAGAACAGAGAAAAGATGAACAATGAAAACCATTGACGAAAAATAAATAAATAATAAATAAATAAATAACGCGCAATATAAATATAATCAACATTAAAATACAGCGGCTTGAACTTAATATTAAAAATAACGATATAAACGACGAAGGCCATGAGGCTGGATTTGTAGCGAAAGGATGTTAATTTATGTTGGTATAGAATACGAGGAAATAACCGAAGTACATACATGTAACAATAACAATAACAATAATAATAATAATAGCGAAAGAAACGTGATACTTTAAAATGAAAATTCAAAGGACGTGATGTGATGTAGTGTATAATATTTTTTGCAAATATTTCACAATCATCGGGAATATGTACGTGTAATAATGACATAACCGAGACGTTGAAATCAAATTACTTTCACATAATTTATTACCATTATTTTTATGTACGTATGTGCGTGTGTGTGTTGTGCGTATATATATACATATACTGTATCAAGTGAATCAACTGTTTCATGTATTATTTACAAAGAGCAAAGCAGCGGGAATAATTAATACGATATGCCGCAAGCAACTTTCAAAGTTCGAAGGAAATGAGAAACAAACAAAAAAAAAAATAAATAAAAATTTATACCTTTGAACCGTGTCGAAGAAATTGGTTCTTACCGCCTCTCTCTACATTCTTTCAGAGTTTCGTTCAAACGTGTTTGAAAAATCCACCGTACACATGGAAAGGCGCACCGACCCACCCCCAAAAAACATTTGAAAAAAAAAAAAAAAAAAACAACCCCATGGCCTACACGCCTATCCTTATTTTAATCTATTTTACTCTGACAAAGTTATGTAATTCTATAATTGATTAAAATTATACACGTTTGAAATCTTTTTCGTTTTGTCGTAGTTTTTTTTTTTTTGATTTTTTTTATCTTTCTCTCTCTCTCTTTTCCGTCTTTATTTGATATTCGAGTTGTAGGGAGAGAGAGAGAGAGAGAGAGAGAGAGAGAGAGAGAGATTTTCGATCGTCGCAATTCTCGAGTAATAAACGAGTAGAGTATTTTTTTTTTTTTTTAAATATTTTCGCAGGGTGAAAAATAAAAAAAATATGAAAAGTAAATTTGTAATTTTCAGTCGAAACTGATTGAAAAGCGAGAAGAAATAAAACATACTCGTACTCATACCAATAACGCGAGAAACAAAAAAAAAACGAAACAAAACCTGCGGCATAAGTTGTACAGTAGTTGGCTCGAATATCTGATCATCCTCCTCATCTCTTGTGTGCATATAACATAGTGTGTTATTTTTCATTTTAATAAAATAAAATAAACGAATAAGAAAAAAAAAAAAAAAAGTAACCAAAGCGAAAAAAAGGTGGGAGGGGGGGGTGAAAGTAAGCGTTAAAATAACATGATTTAATACATGTAAAAATTAAAAACGTAAATTAATATAAATATATATATATATATATATTTTATATATATATATATCTATATATGTCTGTATAGTCTTAATTTATTCAATTTATGTTTCATTATAGTTTTTCCTTACCGCTCATGTTGTCGCATAGTATACGCGAGGTTATAATCCGACCGTAAGGACTGAAGAGATTCTCGAGATCCTGCTGAGCCATATTTTTTGGCAATCCGCTTACGTACAGATTCGCACCTTTGATCGCCTCGCTACTCGGCCGCGCGTACGAAACCTGACGTTGCAGAGAAGAAAAAAAAAGAAGAAACAAATAAATAAATGAAAAAATAACGAACGGTTAAAAAAATTAATCAATCAATCGATCGGTTGTTCAAATTAATCAAATTAATGTATCAATTTTACACTATACACGTTTCTGTTTTGTTTTTTTTTTTTTTTTACAATTTTTACAACGAAACAAATCAAGAACAGGTCGAGGAAGAAGAAGAAACGCAAAACGATCGAGCAAACTTTTGAAAAGAGATACAGTAATATCGTATCAAAAGTAATTTGAGGACAGTTTTTGGCAGATTACTCTCTTCTTTTACCTAATTTTATTCCGACTTATTCTGTTATATTTTCTCTTTTTGATACTGTGTTTCGAATTCAATGTTTGAACAAATATTCTTAGCAACGGACCTTGATAGTTTTGTTCTGCAAACGGAGACCGTTGAGGGTATTGATGGCTTTCTCCGCATCCTCGGGCCGATGATAGTTTACAAAGCCATAGCCCAAACTCTGGCCTGCAACCATACAAACATCTGATACGATATATAGAAGTATGAGTTGATTTCGGCATAAGGGTATAAAAATCGTGTTCTTTTTTTTTTTCTTTTTTTTTTATTTTTATTTTTCAAGAATATATCGCATGCGTGCGTAAATGTTAATTTTTGACATGTGAACGTCTCAGTGTACTGCGTAATTATGAGAATACGAAAACGTCAATTTATTTTATTACCTATGGAATAAATTCTGTACGAATTTTGATACAAAAAATTTTCGAGGGAAAAACAAAAAGAAGGATTTTGTTCTAATTTTTTCATGCTGTTTTGCGCATAAAAAAAAAAAAAAAAACGGGACGTACAAGAAACAAAACGAGACGGCCGTGCGCGTGAGAAGTGACGAGTTTCGTCGTATGGCAAAAAGAAAAAGAAAAAAAAAAAAAAATTACACGACGAAACAAGGCAAGAAAACACAATGGTGAAAACCAAAACAAAAAAGAAAACTAAATATTAGTAATAATAGTAAAACAAAAATTTGACACACGTAGGAAATAACGTCCACGGAGTAGGTTTGGTGCGAAGTGACGGAGGGAGAAGTTGTTGTTAGTCGATGACAACGTCAGTCAACGGATCAACACGGTTGCCAGAATAGAAAAGAGACCCCGTGTGAATACTTGACATTATATGCATTATTCGGATATTTTCGGGGGGGGGGGATTATCTTTTTGTCAAAAGCGGAGAAAATAAATTGGAGACAAATTTCTCAATATTTTTTATACGAAACAGACAGAAATAAAAATTAAAAGTATTTAATTCGACTCGCATCTTATTGTGAATTTTGTCTCGTCAATTTTGAATCAATATTTCTATCGCGTATGCTTGGATTTTTTTTTTTTTTTTACTCCATAACCATCATTCCAGCAGGTGGTATAATAGTTTATCATTAGATTTGGCAGATAATCATAAAAAAAAAATTTAGGTTCACAGCTGTGAGTTTCCCGTCTTTTTGTTTTTTTTCTTCATCTCCGTCAATACTTTGTCTCATACTTTTTAATCCCGGAATGTTAACGCGTACAAATATTTTTACGAACGTTTTTGTTTTTATACGTAGAAGCTAAGAGTTCTCGGTACATTGTTAAATAAAAACAAATCAAATGACCCGTGCAATATTTTCATGGGAAAAAATTCGAATTTTAATCAATTGAAATCTACCGAGATAAACAGATTTCATAGATTACAGTAAACTTCTGTACCGACTGACACTGCTGTCAATGGAAAATGAAATTATATCACATCGCGAGTTAACGATGATACATGTGTATGTGATGTGTGCTTGAAAATTATATACCCTGACCTAACGTAAACTTGAATATATATTCTGTTATAGTCAGAAATAAAATGAAAGAAGAAGAAAAGACATATTTATTTATTTTCAAAATATAAACACAGGGTCGTCTACCGGTCTAAATTCGTATCAAGAGAAAGACACGAATATTCGCAAGTGTTGAATAATTAGACAAAGAAGAACGTTCTCCGTAAAGATCGGAATCTCCACGCTAACCAGGCGACTATGTATGTTATGCACGCGTTGTTTCCTTTTCACAATTTCTTTTCCCGTGTCTTTTTCAAAGCAGTTTTTTCACGGTTAGATAAAAATCTGAAATCTCGCTTCGCCGCAAGTTGTATAATGCAGCCACGCGTTATTATCATACACACACACACACACTACGGTATCCCACGTAAATAACGTGATATAAAATTATCGGAGTTTTTCGCCTGACACACAGCTTCAATCCTAAACTATACGAACGCCCCCGCATATATTCGTTCTCGAAATAGCGTCGCGCGGTTTAACAAACACAGCATGAGCAGCGGAGGCAAAGAACACGAAGAGGCTCATCGTCTCTTGAGTACAGGATCGCGTCGCGACGCCCGGACATAATAAATATTATGCTGCACACAGCCGAAGAACGTCGCGGTATTACATATTACAACGTTCAATTACAAAATGTCGAAAAATTTCAAGGATAAGGTTTAAACGAGGAAATCAAAGTTACGGGAAATATTTTTCTAGTGAGATGGAAAAAAAAAAAAAAAATATCACCGCGAGACTTGTAGAGGATACGGCTGGCTACTCGAGTGAAAATAGAGAGTGAAACGAAAACTACAAGAGAGAAAAAAAAAAATACACCACTCGATTCCCATCCTCGAACAGGCGGCGAGAAGTGGCCCATAATAATTATTCACGAAATATCGCGTTACACGGGCTCATTGTTCCTTCTCTTTATTCATTCTGTTTCTATATGCAAGAGGCACACTGCACCCGCAAACGTCCGGTTCGAATCTAATTCCACCCTCCCGCCACTACTAGGCGTTTTTCTTTCTTTTCGCTTCTCTTTTGTTTTGTTTTTTTTTTCATCCGTCCACCTCGCAATTTTGAAGCGTTCTTGCCACTCGACTGCGGCTCCTGGTAAAAAAAAACCTCTTTCTACGGATTCTTCGGCGATGGCA
This sequence comes from Neodiprion pinetum, assembly GCF_021155775.2. Lineage (NCBI taxonomy): Eukaryota > Metazoa > Arthropoda > Insecta > Hymenoptera > Diprionidae > Neodiprion > Neodiprion pinetum. The sequence continues at coordinate 31,861,594 of NC_060236.1, read as the reverse complement.
CGGCAAAAATATACCCACATTGTCGGTGCTTAACCGAGGCAGAGTAGCCGTAAATTAAGAATGAAATATATTTCCGTCATGCCAACTCCCGGGCTAAAACACAGCCTATCTTCGCATCGGCAATCGGTCGATAACTCGCGGTTTGGGTAGTTATTATTAGCAAAAGACAGGTGGAGGTCAGGAGGGAAGGATTAGAATTGGAAGGAAGGATTACCGCGTTCGATTATGATCGATAAATTGACATTTTCCTTTATTCACTTTACTCGTTCGTTACGCTATTCAATTATTATTTTTTTTTTTCTTTTTCTTTTGTTTTTTCCAGTTGGACTTTGAAACTTTGTAATAAAAAAATTGTCAATTAACGTAAATACTTACCGGTAAGTTTATCTCTGATGAGCTTGCAGCTCTCGACTTCACCGATGCTCGAGAACAAGGAGCGAATTTCCTCCTGCGTCATCGTCTGTGGCAGGTAATTGACGATCAAATTCGTCTTCGATTCCTCCTGCGACGTCTGACCCAGCGCCGAATTGCCATTCTGTTGCACCACTGTATCCATTCCGTTCGCCATCATTGCAATCCGTTGCTTTTTTGTTCTTTGCCTTTACTTCTTCGTTCTGTTTTTTTTTTCCCCTCTTGTTTTCACAGTTTGCTTCAGCTGCTTGCTATCTAGGTAGCGCAAATCTGCAACAAAAAATCAACGAAACCATATTTTTTAACATGAGGTTTAAAAATGTGTGACACGAATGGTAAGAAATACTTCTCAAAAAAAAAAAAAAAAAAAAAATCATTAATAAGCCGTTTTAGGGTTTTCAAGTGTAAAAAAAGGAATCGAACAAAAATAATGGCAAATATTTGAAGCACGCGTTTCGTGGTTTCGAGTAACGACTCGTCACACACACGGAGACATTTCTCTCGCAGAATAAATTTCCACGAACGTCAGACAAAAGAAGTATGCAAATTTTCTTAATTTTTGTTCGACATTTCTCAACGAGGGGATTATATACAGTCTTCAGCCTCGTGTGTCTTATACCTATAGATATAATATTATGACTGTAATATAAGAGATTATATGCCAAAGCACACACATAACACGTACTTCGAGTGAGTTATAACTTACTCTTAAGGTTCGGCTTTAACGAGGTTTTAAGCGAACATAAATATATCCAACAATAATATATATTACAGAAATCTTACATTTAACGTCTTATGGCCCCGTCCATGCACAGGGTGAAAAAGAGAAACTTCCCGAAACGAATAAGGTATTCCTACAATATTATAACTTCGTTCTCGACGTTGCTAAGTAAACAAATATACCTTCCTACTTACCTACCTAACCTAACCATACTCGCGTCTAGTCTATACATGTTCATACGTAATGTACATATAACATACACACACAAACCATCGATCGTCGCATTTATTACATTATTATATCTATATATCGACTAAATTATTCATATACGTATATCATATACCGCATGTATTTACCTATATATAAGGTACAGTAATGTTCATTATAAATGCCCTGAGCTTCCGGCTAACTTGTTTGCTTTCCGAAACAAAATGCGAGTCGCGATTCTATACGAATTTTCTGACAATGACTGTCGAGGTAGCCGACGTGGGAGATTGGGAGGCATATAATTCATTTAGAATCGAACTCGTATTTTGTTTCGAACCGCAAACAAGTTAGACGAAAGCCCGCGGTATTGTTGAAAATTATTGTACGCGCCTCGAATGAGCTACGAATAAACCTCGACGCAACTATGTACATTATCATCATTATTATTACGTCGTAGAAAATATATTTGCCCACATTATCTCACACGAATTCGTCATTGTTTAAGTTACTTTCTATCTTCGTTTCATCTGTCTATGAATATAATAATAATAATAATAATAATACTAACAAGAACAACAACAACAACAACAACAACTCTCAAAAAGTATCCTGCCGCACGTCTATTTCATGTATACTCATTTTGGTGTCCCGACAAAAAAACGATCCGGGCCAATTTAAAAATTTGGGGGGGAGGGAGGGAGGGAGGAGGGGGATTAAGAGAGGGTCGCCGAACGTCGACCCCTGCCAGCCGGCCTTTAAAGGGCTCCCCAGGCACTAGGAGCCCCCCTAGGCTTGGCTAACTCGTCGACGAAGCCCGGAGGGGTCAGCGCCCCTCACCCCCCCCTCTTTTATCCATCTGCCATCGCAGACTTTGATATATACATCAGCTGCATACACGGGGTAATCATGTTCATTCTACGATACTTATATAACACGTGCACACACACTCTCGCGCGCGCATACGCGAAGGATACCGTGTACGATACGTATGTACATACGATGTGGAGATGGGTTCGAATGCGGGGGGATATGATGATTCGAAATGCGTGGATGAAGAAACAAAAAAAAAAAAAAAAAAATTTCAAAAAATATTTCCGGACATTCTTTTCTTCTCATTCCCAGTGGTGATGAAAATTACAATTTCTCCACCTTTTTACCCCGTCTTTGATGATGTTGCGGACACTAATCGCGACGCATCACTGGCGTCTATATATATATATATATATATATATAGTATATATAGGTGTGTGTATGTATATATGACTGTACGTCACTTCTTTTCTTTCCACCCTCCCTCCACACGCAGTGTTGTCAGTGCGAAGCACGCGTCATTCTTTGCATGACGTATACACATATGTATATGTACATCACACGTCATTCCCGTGTCCAATTTTTTTCCGTTAACCCCGTCGCCAAGCTTATTCTCCCCCCGGTCACCCCTTGATATCTGCATGATATTCTTTTCCCGTTTTCCATCTTTGTGTTGTACAGACGTACGAACGCGTTCTCTTTGTTTCATACTCGTTTCTGTTTTCTTTACAGTGTTGTTTTTTTCTTTTTTTTTTATTATTTTTATTTTTCATTTTTCATTTCACCAAAACTTTTCCCCATCTTTCTTTCCGCGTCGAAAGTTTTCACAGGCATCAGCTGCTAGTCTTCTATGCATATGTGTATAACGTATGTACGCTATATATGCATATGCAGCGAAAAAGGGGAAGGGACAGGGAAAGGAAAACTAGAGAAGGGCGACCCGACTTCCCCGGTGAAACAGCCCTCGTGGAATTTTTAATCGAGCCGATTACTTGCTGCCCTCGTGTTTCGCCGTTGTCTGCACGACTATAGTCGTATATAGGTATTATTAAAACACGTGCGTATTAATCGTATGTTGCACATGTACGTACCCCACATACGCATGCGAAGAATTACATGAGCGTTGTCTAACCGGACTACGTCGCTTGAAGTTATTATACATTTTTCACCGACTATTTTTCAAAAATATCTCTCACGTTCATATGTTTTTTTTTTTCTACTTCTGGGTTCAAATTCAAGGTTGTCTGACATTCACAGCATTTTCGAAAGACGTAAAGAAGCTCTCATTCGATCACTTTACTAATTTTCCGTGTACGTACGTGGATAAAAAATCTTCCAACTGCAGGGTAAACTCGAGCAGTGTATTCTTGCTGATTCTTGCAATGGGTGTAATTGTTCAATATTTCATTCTCGTTGTCGAACAAATTACAAGCCTTATGCGCAAAGTATAATATAAATACATAATTTCTTCTAATAACCAAGATTCCGTTGGATTGAAATAGCGCAACGAGGAGTACGGGTGGCATGGATGTCGGTTGAGAGGCGGGTGCGTCAGTGTGTTACACACATGCCTGTGTATACCCAAGAATAAGAAGCACGCAATATCTATTTTGCGCATTTTCCAGGAAACGGACCCGACGCCACCAACGTACTACGCTATATACGTATATGCAAGCCGCCAGCCCCTCGCTTTATAACACCACACGTGTAATCCAGACATATAAGTGTTACTCGTCAAGAGTTACGTGTACTGTACGTATTAACGTATTTCAGATATTATTCTACACCGTTGGAGCAGTGAATTACGTGTGTGTGTGTGTGTGTGTGTGTGTAACGAAGGACGAAAAACACCGGCTACCAACCTTCGAAGAAGAGACACAACTACAGGTATGTATGTACATACTCTCTCATTGTTAGAATTTAGGGTATATGTTCATCGATCTTCTACCCTCAGGACTGAGAACAAGACTAGAAATAAGTTACACGTAGTTTTCTCTCTCTCTCTCTGCCTGTAACGCGGTACGACGAACGACCATCGACGACCTTCGCTGATAAACAACAAACACAACGGTCTTATTACAAGTGAAACACATATAGGGTTCGGGTGTAACGACGGGTAAGTATCCAACCAAGGTGAGAAGTCACGGGTGTAAATGAAGATGCGAGAGTATACGAGGTGTTGTTTTTTTTTTCTTTTTGTTTTGTTTTTCTTCGAGCACGGAAAAAAGAAAGTAAAGAAAGAGAAGAAACTCGACCAAGAGGGGAGTATAAACAGTAACTATACCTATGATAAGGGTATTTGTTTTGTCTGTTTGGCTTATGTTAGTCGCGCCCTACGTTATCATACATCGAAAAAAAACCTTGCACCGGATAAGAAAGAATTGAATCTATCATAAACTAATTATTCGAGTATATATGAGGACGAAGAGTAGAGCCGAATGTTATCAAAGAACAACGATGTTGAGAATTTTAAGTAACCCAACAACCCCGTGCAAAGTGTGTGACTAGACCGAAAACTCGACAAAATGTCGCACGCGAAGGTAATAACGAAGGTGGTAAGGAGAAAAAAAGAAAAAAAAGACTAATTCCAACGTACAATTAGGGTGCGGAGTGAAGAAAGAAGGAAAGAGTGCAGAGTGCAGTATTTCACGCGCGTTTCCTGTAACGTAGATACGATCTTCCGCTGTGACCAGGTGGCCATGGCGACGGGGATCACGAAAATCGCGTGGCGCCCACCGCCGGATCAATACGGGCCTCACCCGATCCGCCCCTTCCGCCCCTGCTGACGACGCGACGACGACGACGACGACGAAGTCGCTGATATACGTATATCCGTCGAGGTGCACGTAGATGCGAACGTAAAACGAGCGAGCGGCCTACCCCCTAGGCGCAGAGCGCAGAGTGAGAGCGGCGAGGTTCACGGCTAACGCGCCGTTTCGTCGAGGATATGAACTATGCGCGATAGTATAGATGGGCGCACGCATACAGGAGAGAGACAGACGGCACCACCCCGCGTTTCCCGCACGCAGCGCAGCAACGTGCAGCAGCAAAGCAGCGTCGCGGGGACGTTAGCCCGTGCCTGGGGTGCCGCCGCACGTGCCTGTCTACGTCCCTCTCTCTCGTACTCTTTTGCATCGCATACGGCACGTAGCGGGGGGATTTCCCCGGACGATTTCGAGCCTTCTCTCTATTTTTTTTTTCTCCGTTTGTTGTGTGTACATGGAAGGGTACGCGCTAGCCGGCCGAAGAGACCCGGGACGCTGCAACTATCTAGCTTACCTTCTTGACGTTAGTCTGTATGTATGGAATGCACTTGTGTAGCAGCCTCGCCGGTTGATCCTGTCTACCACAGCTTTTCTCCAACTGCTTACGGCACTGTGCTTTTTATTTCCTCGATTTACAAACTCTTTTATTATTTTTTGTTTACAGTGTACTTTGGGGTTTAACTTTTTTTTTTCTTTTTTTTTTTTATTGATTCGCTTAAATATTATTTACAGGTTGCGAGTCTAATATACACATATATATATGTATATTTATTATGTGTGATTTAATTTAATACGCGCGCGGCTTTTTGTTTATTTTTGACTGACTAATATTTTACGGCGGTAGGTAGAGTCGTAATAATAATAATAATAGTAGAAGTAATATTTAAATGGTAGTAGTATAACAACAGTATACTACGTCCTTGCACCACCACCCGAAATAAAATTGAAAATCAATAGTAATGAAAAATAATAGTAATAATAATAATAATAGTAACAACAGCGATTTTCACCCGTGATCAGCATTTATGATTCAACATCGGCACGTTCGTCAATCACTATGTACTGCGTCGGGGTGGTGGTGGATTGCAGGTATCATCCATAGATAACATGTGAATGAAGGTAATATCAAAAGATTTTTTTCTACAGTTTGTACGATATAGGTGTACAAACAATTCGATATATTATTTGTATCTATATGTATATATATATATATTTTTTCAGTAAACGATGATTACTACTTTCTTGTTTGTGTTACACTATACAAGTGTATAATATATTATACGTATAAATATATGTGTAAATTACAAGTGTGTGTATGTATTTATTATTTAACGACGAATTCTTTTTTTTGGCTCTCAAAACTCTCGTGACGAATATTACATGTATATTATAGTCGTCGAACTGTGTTTACACGTTCTGGTTAAGCGCGTGTATTTATTCTTGTATTAAATATGGTTTAAATACTCTATTTATTATTCCCGACTGCAGGCAATACAAAACGATGGTTTTACAGTATCAGATCTCCGTCTCCAGCCTGAATAATAATATCAGCGCCTCGCTCGGCTATCCCGGCGTTAAGAACGCGCTAAAGAAAAAACCGATATGCAACTATACTAAAGGGAAAGAAATAACCGCGACACGTAACGGGCGGAAGCTGCCTGGATACTAGCTGCCAGCTCCGCTGCTCGCGTCGCCTGTCCCACCTCGCAAAACGCTCGCGAGAACTTCGACAGAATTCGGGCATCTCCGGATTGATTCGCCGGCCGGCAACCACCCCGGCAATTCACCCCTCCTGCCCCCCCACCCCACCGCCCGCGCGCCCGCCGACGTTCACGAGGCATGCCGTGCCCGCTGCGACGCGACACGGACTCGCGGACACATTCGTAGGACGCTGCATTGCCGACGTAGATGTGATCTCGGCATCGTAAACGCAAAACTACGACATGATATTGTCCCTTCGATGCCATTCGCTTAACGAACGTAATTTCGTCGTTAGTCGGTTTTATTATATTTTTAAAGAATGCAGTTTTGATGCGGGGGAAAAATGAGCGGTAGCAGCAAAAACCGAATTCTCGCACGGATTTCAACCCCATTTAGTTAGCATCGCCACCGGACGTAACCAACATATCACTGGCCAAGCCCTATCTGCTTTGCTCTTCTAGGTATGCCGAGTGGGCTTGGCTCTTACTTATTCTACCCTCTCTGACAACTTTTAGCCCCCCAGCGATCGAGCCACCCCTCCCGGGTTGACTGCGGTACCATCTGTACGACTCGGTGCCTTTCAGGCAGTGTGGGTGTGTGCACCGCCGTTTTCATTCCCCGCGATATATTGGATGATACGACGACTCACTGTCGGGTAGAACTGTTTATCATCTTTTCGAATCCGTTTATTTTGAATTTGAAATAGGATCATCTTGTTCCGCGTATTTAAGCGCGAATGATTTTCGGGCGGCCGTTATCTTGCTATAAAAAGAAGCGGAAAATCGATTGGGATGAAAAAAATTAAGCACATTCGAATGCTCAGTGATTCCATTCTTTCCCCGTTCCGACACCTTCATACACACGCCCGAAGTTGAGGAGATTACGACTGGCTAAGTTATACTCACGTGTTACGTTCGCATACCCCGGTATAAACATTGGCTATAAATAAACGAGGGAGTATTTTCTCATACGTTTCTCAACAATTTACTCGTCCGTTGTGTAATTATAGATCGCGACAAAGATCATATATAGTCCCTATAACCTTATATATACCCAGGAACGTTGGGTGCGGGGTTGGTAACTAACCCAAGTTAGATAGGCATCTATCTCTGCAGCAGTGTTCCACGATCGCGGAATATATTTAAAAAAGTGACTAGTGATTTATAACCTGTGACGTGGTCGGGGTGTGGAAGAGGTTTTTTTCGCAAGGGGAACACTCGAGGTTATAGTTTTTACGCTGCAGTTGGGGTTCGCAGTGATCATAAATTCGATATTTGAATTTCCACTACCTGCAGTACTTATTATTCGTGTGCAGGCATGAACGCCTCTGTATAATGTACGAATTCGAACAACGGCCCGCGAGACCGCTAACTATCTCGACCGAAATTTATAAATACGTCGTCGTATAAATATGCTATAAATATAGATATATATATACCGTGCCAAAGCTCATGAAAGTTATAAAACCTGGAGACACCGTATTACCGACAATCTATGCTCCGCGGTTCATATACATATATCGATTTGAAACACCTCTGTAACATGCTGCATTATACGGTTCAAGTCGAACGGAAATCTGGATATCGAATGATCATAGTTGGGAGAATTTCCGATGATACCTGATCGTCTTGTGCACCAAGGCACAAGAGAGCATCGCGCCGACGAAAATTATTACCGAATCTCTATTAATAGCCCGCGACTAAAGTCACTTTTCCCTCCTGATTCAAAATTTCCGATTCCCACATGAAGTTTAAGTTTAAGTATACATGCAAGCATACTGATGGAACAGATGAACTATAAACGTTATATAGTTGTGTAACATCTTGGTTCTCTTCGTGTTCCTTTTATCAATGTATTTATTCCCCTCCCGTTATTACTATAGTTTCACCCGGTATACACAGAAAAGAATTACAACGAAGAATTCATGGTGCTATATACGAAAACTATTTATTCCGTTTTTACCTCCTTTTTCAATGGAACAGCAGAGGAATGCGTGCGACTGAGAGGGTATAAGACCACGTGCAAGCCGATTCACTTTCGGACCACACGTGCTCGGCATTCATTTTTTGACAGGAGTAAACCGCAGCCACGGACTTTCTTGAGTCGCAAATCAAGTTGCACTGCCAGATAGTTTCGACCATTCATTGTAACACTGTATACTGCAGCTACCTAAAGGGTTCATTTATCCTTGTCCCAACAATCAGGGGTAATCTTAGACTGTACGGCTTATTAGAAAACGATGTTACGTGAAACAATGATTGGACGAAGAGGATCTCGAATTATCTTGAAGAGAATATGGATAACAAATTTTAAACAACCGCAGAAGTAAGAGAATTAAACAGACTGCAGGTAGTAGTCAATTACCTGAACCCAAAGAACTAAGAAGACGTACGATATTAAGCTCACGACACACTTAAGCAGTGACACAAATAGTAGGGAGAACCGATCCGTCGGTCTGCACATAAAAGTGAGTCGTATCTATGCCATACCGATTACTCCTTGGTTTACGGTGTATCTTGTGAAAACAAGCCTACGTAGACTTCACGGTTCATCGACAATGCATTAGCGGCCCCCTTACGCAACTTGGTCTAATTTCGACTGGCTTTGCTTCCGCCTTTTCTGATCAGCGGCCTGGCTAGGGGGCGGGGGGGGGGGGGGAGATAAGGGGGTTAAGTCAAGCAAGGGCAGCGTAACTCGTGAGTGCAAAAAGTGAAAAAATATGGCGATCGTGGCCGCGGCGGCGGCGGCGGCGGCGCGGCGCTCGGTTCCCGTTCCCGCCGGGACATCAACCATCGCTGCATATAACCATTGTCTGCGTGCTCGAGGGGTGAAGGAGAGGGGGGGGGAGGTGGGAGAGGGAGGGGTTCACCACCCCACTGTTACCACGCCACTGACAACATCCCCCGAGTCTCGACCCTATCCTTTTCTCGGGCTGTGCAGTGCCCGCTTCTCTGTCCCTCGGACGAAGGATAGGAGCAGCTCTGGCTGGCCTCTCGATGTGTGTGGGGGCAGCGCACGCGCGCCCTTCCATCCGGTTCACGATCAATACGAGCCGCCGGCGTTTTCTCTCGTTAGGAACTACTCCCTATTTCTGATGATATAGTACACTGTGTACCCCCCTTTTTCAGGGGAGGATGGGGGGGGGGTGGGAGACGGGGGTTGATTTTTGACGCTTGGCAACGCACTGGCGTTAGAAAATTACGTTTGGTACCGTTCGGACAAAACCGGAGGTAACCGATAATAATGGAGTACATCGCTCGTGTTGGTACTATAATTTGAATATGTGAACAAATCTTACACGAGATTTTCAATTCACAGTAAAATTCACTTCAGACGAACGAACGATTGCACGTTGTTTCTATTTTTAAGAAATTTTGTTTTATGCCAAATTGATTATTCGTTATATAGAAACCGCGCGAAACGGGGCGAAGTTTCGTGCGATCCAAGATGGCCACGGTTGTTCAAATCTTGCAGTTTTGACCTGCAGATCTATAAATCTGGTAACGTATCAATCTATAAGCGTAGACACTTTGCAGTCATTTGAAAATACCTAATGTATTTATATACGGAAGATACGCACGTGGCAAACTTGTATGCATCATAAATTAAACAAAAACATTCGATATTAACTATATATTATATGATTAATATCATAGACACAGAACACAAAGTAAAGGAACAAATTAACGTACCAGTAGTTAAAGTTGAAAATCAGTGGTTGAAGAATGATGTTTAGCGTAGTAGAACAGAACGTAGGTTTAATTGCTTTTTTTTTAATAGTTGTAACAGAGTAGGTAGTAAATCGTGTTACAGTGGTTTGTTACGGCGATAAAATGACTGGTCGTATTTAATTTGATAGTATTAACAAAAAGTTAACAATTTATCTAAATTGGCGCGTAATTTGAATAACACGAACAAGGTTTGTAAATTGTATAATGTTACCCGCGAGTAAAGGTTTAATCAATTAAACAGTTTTGCTACGATTTGCCCGGGTCCCGGCTTCGAACAAGGATCAAAGTAACCCACTTTGATTTTTCAAAATATTTCCCGCCGATATTCTAATTCTCAGCTATCCAAACTATTCTAATATCAAATAACTGATGGTATCTAAAAGCGAGGATAAAATCTTATTACGGTTGAAAATATTTCTCAACGCGTGCAGCCGGCAATTCACGCGTTAACACGTGCGTGTATTATTGCGGCTCTATCGTGCGTATATTTGCTAAAAGCCCGGTGTATTGTATGGGTATATATTATTTCTTATCTAAAGGAAATGGCAATGAAAGATAGATAAAATTAATTCGACCCGGAATATGAACGAAGTGAAAAATATCCGCGATTCAAATTCTGTGGTGTAATTTTTTTAAACTTCTTCGGGCAATTGTTCGCGAAAAAGATATTACAGATTCGAAAAGAAAATCGAAAAAGAGAGAGAATTTTTTTTTTTTTTTGAATCAATGTATGTAATGAAAATATGTCTACACACAGTAATTATAATTGTAATGATGATGTAACTGAATTAGCGACAATTGGAATAAATATTTTATATACAAAATGTATAATTATAAGAACGAATATTTAATGAATTAAGATAAGTAAGATAATAATATTGCGGGTAACTGTGTCTACAACGCAATGCCTTGTGGTGCGGTAACTAAACTGACGAGTTGGCTGGGTTCGAGCTCCCACTCTGTACGAACTCCCGCTCCGATTGGCCAAGAATCGCCTCAGCCGCGCTCTTAGCGGCGGACGGACGAAGCGAGCCTTGCAGTTCATCGCCAGACCGCCGACGCATGGCCATCGCCTGGAGTCCCCGAGGGAGGAAGTCCGTGAAACGGCAAGGCTCTCGGCGCTCTCGAAGACCGGACGGCTTGGCGTTGAGCATGGTGGAGGTAGGGGTAGAGCTGCCGGCGATGGCTGGAGGGCGTTTTCTACTTCCTGAACTTTCCCGGGATTCTGGAGGAACCGTATGGGCGAGGTGAGCGCGGACGCCCCTCCAGGAAACGAATATTATTGAATTGTCGCGGGGATTCCCTGAGCCAAGAAATTCTCCTCAAGGTCGCTTAGCCACTTTCAGAGAATTGCTGGCCACCTGAATGGACAGAGGCTCAACTGGAAGGCCCAAGGGTTCGAGGAATGATGAATTTTTATTCAGTGATTGTATCGATCGAATCACGCGAAAGTTGGAAATAAATGTATATTGCCCAGACATGCAAACCGAGACTTTTTCAACCCCGCGGCGTAATTCGTTTTTAATATGGCGCTCGTTACGACTTTGTGCCTCGTAATTACATCCATTGTTGGTATCAAATAGCAGAGGTGGTGGCCGATTGTGGATTCACACTTCGTCTACGGATTTTCGAATCGTTGCAAAAGATGGTCTCTGCGCCTGCACTGCAGTAGAGATTGCAAACGGGAGCCGTGGATGGGGCAGAGGCGGAGGCAGAGGCAGCCGTCCATGGGAGACGGCTGGGCACAAGCTCTTGGTAGCGAATATCGATTTCTGGGTTTGGTGCTCTCAGTCATTCATTCTCTCACGGGTTTTGCCCTCTCACTGTACCGCGACGGTGTCGCGTGCGCTTGCGCGTGTGCAGCCCTCGATGGAGGGATAGCTGGTAACCTTAAGGCCATTGTACGATGGAGAAAACTCGTAACATGTATACAACTTTTCTTGTAAAAACTCGTATCGATAAAATACAATTGCTAACGAGGTTGAAACTCATTCGAGACACACTAGTTTCACCTTCACGCCTGGGAAATCCGAGCAGAACTCTGAATATCTTCACACAAAATGGCGTCGATGAAACGCCCTTTTAATTGACTTACATTTAGGAATACCACGACTTTGAATTTCAAATTTACATTTATTCTCATTTCGACTTTTCAGTTCTTTATTTTCGCCACTACGCTTTCATAGCTGACGGTCCTTATACGCGACGGTGAACAAAATGGCGGCTACGCTGGGATTTATGTATACTTATACCGTTGAGCTTTTGACCTTATAGGATAACGAAGCGGTTGCACTGAAATAGATTTGTACCCAAGACTAACAGAGGAAATTACTTGATGTAATCAGCGTCTGCTCGAGTGAAATTAGTTCGTTCAATCATCTTTGTACCCGACGTAAAATTTCATATGAATCGACAAGTGTTCGTAACTTGTAGCTTATATATACACTTGAATCAACGTGCTGTAGATTGATCAACACGCAATTAATTTTCTTCAACTGGGTTTACGTCTGGATTTGAAGGTCCCAACGATGAGTCATTCGAAAATGACATTGAAACGGGATAATAAACCGGTTTCTAAAACGCAATCACGTAATTTCCCGGCACTTAATCTCAGTCACATAATCGTGCTGCGCGAAAAGCCCCAACAACATTTCCCGCCGTAAAGCTTAAGCCAATTTGCACAGGCAAATCGAGAAGTCTTTGAACAGTTCTGAAGCAACACCTGTGAGGTTCAGAAGGGCAAATGACTTACGTTCGAGGCAGTCGTTCTCCATTCACAAAGTTATACGGCTCAGGAATAATCCAATAACGCTGTCGCTACTCGTTAGCTGATCGATAAAGTTCTTCAGCAGAACACCTAATGAGACAGTATGTAGTTGTAGTGATGGAAACGTGGCGAGTGAAATTGCCTGCAGACATGTTCTCTCTCAAGGAAATGCTTTGCATATTTGAATAAAAATTCTGAATCATAATACGTAGCTGGCTGATCCTTTTACTAAACCTTCGATGAATCAACCTCTCCAACCATTTTCGTGGCTATTCCGAATTAGATCCATGCATTCCCACGAATCGCTTGGCGCAATGACAACACCCCGTTTTCTCAACTCTAAAAGTCCTTGATTGCTGAGACTACTATTGGAAAGACCAACCTACACATAGTTTAAATTGAGACAAAATATGTGAACCCTCTTTTTGTTAGATAGAATCCTTCGGCAGTTTTACTCCATTTCCTTCAAATGTCCGCTGATCTCCATTTAATGTCAGTTAATTCAGGATTATTATATGAATCCAAGAGTTGCGGAGAATATAATATTTAGACAGAGAATTCTCAAGAGGAAATAAAACCAACGGTATTATAACAGCAATTATTCTGGCTCTCCATTTCTTTCCAAGTATACAGTGTGCGTCTAGTAACGCAGCTTGGTGTTAAATACTACGTATTAAAATTTACTCATCCGAATGTACTTAACATATCGAGTTCTCTGTGCCACATGGTGTTTGGAGAAAGATAAGCAAAACGTTTAGCATTGCATGTATCGCGTTTATCGATTCAACAAAACCAAGGAAACAGCCGCGGTATCCAAAAGTGTCTCCAACTACCAACTTCTGTAAGCTTCTCCACCGCAAATTTCAGTTGTCTAAAAGCCACAGTACCGTCAATATGTCGGAAGCTGATACAGGTATGTGCTGCTAACCGATTTTCAACTGCCACCTGATACCTCTTTTTTATTCACCTCTGACCTCTTGACGTGTGCGTGTTCGCACCGCTGAATGCAATCTTCCAAGTGTCCATCTACCTGATGTAAAACACGGCTTTACTCTGACTTCGGTCACGCGAGGCCTTATCAATATACACAACAGTTTCCACTGTGCAAAAGCAGGGCCTGCTCAAAGACTATCGAATCGTTAAACGTTTCGAGAATGGTTCAGAACATGACCTGCGGAAGTCATACCATTGAATGGCCTATAATGACCCTGCACACAGTTATTCGTCTTTTTACGAAACGTCCACTTCGAGCGGCTTTTCATGAAATCTTATAAACCGCAAGCAGATCTTATCAGGCATCCTATCTTGAAACCTCGTTGCAGAAATCATGCCACCACTGCTATGATTCCGGAGTGTTCCAAAGTCCGATAAAATTATTTGAATTAATCAAGAAAAGAAAAGCTTTGCACGTTAGAGTTGTAAATTCGTCGGCCCTGTAGCTCTCGTGTGTGGTATTACGATTTGATTAACCTTAGGCAAGGAATAGGTAATGGAAGTTAAGCTGGTGGGTTTTCGTGATCACGGAATTCCTTCAATGTCTAGCTCGTGTGTGAAACTAGAGTGTGGGTAACTGGCCGTGCAAAGTGACTTTTAGATTGGAAGCACGCAGGTACAATGCCGACTCGTTTCAGATCCCGCCCTCGCTTTAGTTTCTCGCCAATCGTCTTCCGCACTATTAGCTTGTTTCTAGTTAGTAATCGTCAGTTAATCCCGTACCGATGGAGGGTCGAGATCCTCTTGAGCATACAAGCCTGTTTGGAAGAGCCGGTTGGAGTTTTTTTCCCCTATGATTTCCGTGACAATTTCTTTCCAACCTGTTTTTTACTAACATTTTCCTCTTGCTCTTTTAGATAGTGATGACAGCGATGCCGAAGGTGGTCTCGGTAATGTGAACAGGCTGATCATTCGACCGCCAGGCCACAGTGGAAAAGCCAAACGAGGACATCTCTGCTTCGATGCATCTTTTGAGACAGGAAATTTGGGGAGAGTCGATCTGATCTCAGAGTTCGAATACGACTTGTTTATACGTCCAGATACGTGCAGTCCACGTCTTCGACTCTGGTTCAATTTTACTGTAGACAACGTGAGGAGTGATCAAAGGGTGATATTCAACATAGTGAATATTTCAAAGTCCAAGAATCTCTTCAGCGTAGGAATGACACCACTGGTCAAGAGTTCCAGCAGACCGAAGTGGCAGCGAATACCAAAGAGGCAAGTGTTTTATTACAAGTCAGCGCAGCACCAGAATCATCATATTTTAAGCATAGCCTTCGCCTTCGACCGAGAGGATGACGTTTATCAGTTTGTACTGACCTATCCGTACTCTTACACACGCTACTTGAATCACCTGGAGAACCTTTGTACAAAGTGTACAAACGCCTCTGTCGTGAAAAGGGAAACTCTGACCTTGTCGATTCAGAAACGAAAAGTAGAACTTATATCCATAGCAACAGCTACCGAAAACCAGAGAAAAGTTGTTGCTATCATGGCCAGAGCACATCCCGGGGAATCCCCAGCGTCTTTCGTTTGCCAAGGGCTTCTGGACTTTCTTGTCAGCAATCATCCGATTGCAAGAGTTCTGAGAGACTACGTCGTCTTTAAGATCATCCCAATGTTAAACCCGGACGGAGTATTCCTTGGGAACTACAGGTGCGACAAATGAAGTACTGTATATGTGCTCGCATGTCAATGTTGCCAACTATTTAAAAATCTCCAGATCCTCGGTGATGGGAATGGACCTGAACAGATCTTGGAATAGAATATCGGACTGGACTCATCCGAGTCTTGCGGCGACCCGAGGGGTACTGGAGAGTTTGGATAAAAATCCCATGGCACCTTTGGATCTCGTTCTTGATTTACACGCACACACTAATGCTACTGGGATTTTCGTCTATGGAAACACGTACGACGATGTTTACAGGTAAGTTTTCTGGTGTCACTCAGATTGAGACCAATTCACCTAACCTTTGTACAAAAAACCTCTTCCAAATGACTGTAAATTAATTTATGGCTGCTAGCCTCGTAGGTACGAACGACACACGGTTCTCCCAAAACTGTTGGCCCAACACGCCGAAGACTACGAATCATCAAACACCATGTACAACCAGGATTCCGGTAAATCAGGCACCGCGCGACGTTACCTCTGCTCAATACTAAGCGACCGTGTGAACAGTTATACGATTCAAGTTTCAATGTATGGCTACTGCAGGAAGGGAAGTCCCGGAATTTTGCCCTATACAGAAGAAGGATGTATCCTTTTGGGCCGTTGGTTTAACCGGCATTGATATCCATTTGCACCAAGTGTTTCACGGGTAATTTACTCACTTGAACACGCCTCATAGCATCGTTTGGAGATCCTTAACTTTAATGATGGTCACATAACGGCAGACTACAGAGTAGGGCGCAATTTGGGCCGTGCTTTTCTCGAATACTACAAGCTGACCGGACTAATTCCCTCTGGATTACCTGATCAACCATCGAATAAACGCGGTCGTCAGTCCAGACAAAGACACCGTGTTCCCAGAGAGCCCCGTCCAAGGACTGCGAGGACTACGGCACCTTTACACCTCGCAAGCATCCACGAGTACGGTATTCGGTAGTTATAGATTGACGATTTTTCAGGAGACGGAAGCAACTGGTACCAAATCACCGGCATCCACATGAATTTCTTATTTACTTACGGAACGTTGAATATTATTATCTTATTTTATATTAAAGTTGCCGAATTAAGTGATCCAGAGTATGGATTTTGAGGGGAGAGAGGGTAATAAAACGCAGGCTGCATGGGAATCGCACGAGGGTTGATTAGAGGCGTGATCGTCTAGGTGAGAATCGCGTGATGAGAAAGCCGATTAATCAATCGCAAGCGAATTGGGAATTATCGATCGGTTCATATACAACAGGTGGCTTTAACATCGAGAGTCAATCAGTTTGAAGAATCCTCAAGCTCATACGTGCCGTGATGACGTGAAAGCCGCGTTCTGCTTTGGCTGTCAGTTCTGCTCTCATAAGCGAATCATAGAGCCCCGCCTGTTTATCGGTTCGGTGAAAAATTTACTACGCTGTCAGTTCTAATCTCATACAGGTGCACGTGGTTGCAAGTAGAACTCGACTCAACCAACCGTTCAATTCACGACTTTGACCATCTACCTATGTGCAGAGAGTTATTGTACGAGTCGGCAAACACGATGAAACGGTTTTCGAACCAGGATTAGTGGTTGAAGTTTGTTTGCAACAGTTCAATTTGTATTGGTTCACAGGCTTGATCAGATTGTGTCGAAAATGCTGAGAAACGATTTGACGGTTACGAGCAGATTTTTATTAGATAAAACGAAAAATTCACTAGGGAATGATTGATATTCCCAAAGCTAGTCGCGGATAGCGAACCGCCGATTCAAAAAAAGTTCTTTCTGACTTGACTCAAACTCAAATCAATGTGTGTATAAGGGTGCGTTCCAATATTAGCTCTCATTGCTATCAACGATTTTTTAGCTCTGTTGCCGTGCCTTTGTCCTAGGGAGTTTTTAGCGCTACCAGCAAATTTCGGAACGCACACCAAGAAGCTTCCGTGAATCGGCGGCTAGCTTCAGCATAATGAAAAATCGAGCGCCTTGGATGTTCGAAGGTGAACCCCGACCGCGAACATAACCTATTACACTAATTTGGCGGTTACCTTTAAGCTATTTGGGAAATCGGGTAGAAGTTGGTCCTCGGGGTTAATTCCTCGACTCGTATTTACTGTTCAGGTATCTGCGCGAGGAGGTCGCTCAAGCTTTGTCCCGTACGCGGTACAGATCGATGAGTGGTACCAGGATGAACGCCGGCCCAGGAACGACGACGGGTGCAGGAGGGATGCCTCGCTATGCGAGATTTCGAAGCCCCGGGGCTCCAGTCGTCGGTTCTACTATCCCGCCGACAGAACCGCGACTAACTATCGTCGATTTCAACCAGCTAACTAGGGGTGGACTCGAGCTGGCCATGGGAAAGAACAAGTGTAAAATATCAAACCGCTCCCCGCAGCGGTACAGCAAACCACCGAGAAGATAGTCGCTGCGTGCGACTCCATTTTACCTACGCGATTCCGCGCGCTAAATTTATTATATCATGTATAAAGGTTTTATGACACTTTCAGCATTGTTATACACCCTATATTCGCATTTCGCTCCTTTCGCATCAATCACGGTTAATGTTTATACCTACAATATACGTTTGTTAAAATGTTTAATACATTAATTTATATCTAAGACAACATCGAATTTTTTTTACATCTGTAATGAACTTACTGTTTACAAATAATTGTGTCATTTTTTCTATACCGTATTTGTGTATAATGTACCTATTATACACGTTATGATACGTATATATGGATGTAAAATTACCGTTATTATGTAAATAATTGTTGATCAATGTGAAATATGTACTATAATAACAAACAATCAGGTGACTTCTCCTCGATTATATTTTTCTTATTCTCAATTCTTCATTAATTTCCCTTCATTTATATCCTCGAATTAATTTTCAATCGGCCCCGTGATCATCTCAATCGGGAACACTATGCAATATTCAAAATTTAGAAAAAACTAGCACCAAAAGTCACGCTATTCTCTACCCCTGCTATATCCTGGTTTTCATTACTCAATAAATGTATGTAATACGTATGGTACTTTGTTAATGCATGATGGTGTACGAATTGTCATATGAACATATTGACGTACGGATTAAGATTGAGGACCATGAAGAACGAATTTGATTGAGAAGAACTCGACGAAAACCAACAGCAACAGAAATAGAAAAAATATCGAATCACAATGTGTCGTGAAAATTGTAGGATCGATCGCGCGGCGGGATTGCGCGTTGGCAACGTTTTCGTTTTCTCTCTTTTACCATTTTACTGAAATACTTCTTCTCCATTTCGACACTTTTCTTCTCCCGTTAATAATTTCTTTACCGTGCGAATGTTTTCATTGTTTTCCCCCGATTCGTATGTATTGCATGCAGTACTACGATCGATGAAACATATATGTATAATATAACATGCGTCCGCGGCGAGGGTCTCAAGAAAACATGAGATTAAGATTCACAGGTGGCTATAAGTAGATACACGAAACGGAAAATCCGCTTTTCGAATTATTCTTACAAACACAGTGGAAAGGATTTTCATCTACTGTCCACCATTTTCACTGTTCTCTTATTTCACTGTCAATAACTAGTGAACTAACTAAACGAGACTATAAAGAAAATCGGCAATTCTGCATGAGAGGTCTAAAAAATAAAGTGAATCAAATACGGATTACGACTAAAGATCCTCGATCGTAAAGAACCATCGAAACGGGGATAAAAATAATATACGAAGATTGAGAGAAGAAAGTATATATCGAGAAGAAGAAAGAAAAATTTTACAAGTATAATATCAATAATAACGATGGTAATAATAGTAATAATAACAACAATAATGTAAAAGAAATAAATATTACTATACACATACCTGAGATGCGTTCGTAAAATTCAATCAACTCGAAGGAAGAATTGCACGCGTTTGTATATATATATTATACGTATATATATATATGTTTATCGCTATACAATTATATCTATATATAGCTATATGTATATATATATATTACACACATATATATATATAGTATATATAGATGTATATACTGTGATATTAATATATATCTATATATATATATATATATATATATCTACTATTATACGACGACGCGAGTTTAATCAATTTGAATGAACAAATCAATTAATCAATCAATCGAATCAATCGAATCAATCTTGAACAGAACGGAACTAAAATGAAAGAAATGAAACTAGCGAAAGAAGGAGCAGACAAGCGGGGCCGTCAGCTTCTACCCCTGGACTTGACAGAACTATTTGCCAGGCTGGAGCGGCGCCCCCCGATTTTTCTCTTCCCTTTTTGTCGCCGCTCGGAATAATTCGGCTCGGTTCGGAACCGGTCGGGGGTTGCTCGAGGACCCCTAGCCGGGAATAGGGCGGTGGTCATTGAACCAAGTATATAGACGATATCTGCGTAGTCGGTGTGCGCGATAGAATCACCCTAAAACCCCGACTTACCCCTATTTTCACCTCCCCCCGAAACCTCCGTCGCGTCTATCCTCGCCTTCGCCGAGCTGCCGCCGCTGCTGCACCGAGTGTAATTCAAGGGGTAGGTGGGTATAAAGCTTTGGGGGGACGCTATAATATTGCAGAATCGAATTTTCGGGATAACTCCGTTGGTGAATTTTTTTAATCAAACCCCTTTTCATCGTATTCTGTTCATTAACGTTCTATTCAAATTCGAAAAAACAATTTTAAGGGTGAAAAATTAATACACCTTTAATGCGTTAATTCTTTGTGCCAATTTATCTGAAAAAATAACTTACAGTTAGCGATGAATATTAACGTTATATGCTGGGAGAAAATCTTTTCAAGGGGTGTTATACGGCTGCAAAATCTATATTCAGGAACGATCGGTGAATATCCGTAATAAATATACTTACAGTGCTCGATATAAAACGCGAAAATACATTGGGAACTATTATTCAAATCCGAGGATATCGATATTAGGCAGTATACATGTAGTTACCTGTATTTCAATGAGCGACGCCATAAAATTGATAGAAAATGAATTTTTTTTATCCGGAAATCGGTGTCAGTTTGCACACTACGTGATATTTCCAATGTTCGCTTTTATTCTTGATTCATGATATCGTCCATATAATTGCAATTGTAGTTTGTTCTTTTCTGTGACTTTTTTATTTAACATTGAAAATCAATTGCCGCCATTCTCGATAACTGGCTGAGCACTTGCCGGACGAACTGTGGAATGAGTTTAAACAGAACAAAAGAAAAACGTTAGTCTTCACGTTTCTAGTGATATTTTTGGTTATTTTTTGTCACGGCCAAGTTGCCATTTTTTCACAATACTTACTTGTACAAGCTTGCGGTTGGAACTTGATGTCGTCGACGGCAAATCCTCCATTACTTGCACTGCCTTCGAGTACCAATCTGTAGGGTGAACGATTTTCAACGGTAACTTGAGCGGCCGTCCAAACTGGGCGAGGATTGTTGAATCCTTTGGCAGTAAGCGACCAGAGCTGAAAATTGTCGGGAAAACTGAAAGTGAGTAAATTTTATAGTCTGTATAAATGATCCGCTCTTTCATTTACACGAATGATTATTGTTTTGCTAACGATTCGCAGTTATGATAAAAGAAGGAGAAAGTATTTCACGTGTATTATGCGAAATTTGACATGACATAAAAGAGCATCATGAAATGAATACCGGCTCTTTCCCGTTGTATCCGTTTCCGCTGCCATTTCCGTTCCCGTTTTCATCTCCGTTCTCGTCAACGGGCATCCTGATAACGCGTAGGGTGGTGGATTCCTCGACGCCAAAAGCGGCGAACCAGAATGTGAAACAAATAGTTTCCTGTTCGGTGGTTGGATTAATAACCGGTGAACGCAGCCGAACCTCGGTAAATTTTTTATTGGTGGTAAATATATCGAAGAATACAAAATCTCCGGTAGCTCCGAAGGTCTTGTCCAAGAGCTGGGCAGGCCGATGAGTGACGAAAGCCCGCTGCCAAGATACGGCCCTATCGTTACCCGAGGAAGTGATATTCTCCCAGCCGCAAAGCCCTCTCTCAAAACTGCAGTCTTCCCCCATGACAGCAGCGCTTGCAGGAATAACTATGAAGAGCGAAAGTTTCATAGGTGATTCAAGTTCTAGCCTGATACGAGTCGAGAGATCTTTACGTACCTGTGCATCCTCCAACATAGAACGCGATGTCGTCGACAGCCATGCTGCCACTGGCTCTATTGGGTCCCCAAGTCCCCTCAATTATTATGTTGAAATTCTTTTTCTCCTCTATTCTGGCCTGAGCGTAACTCCAAGTCGGTCCCTGGTTGTTGTAAAGTTGCCAGATCGGCCTGGACTCGGACGATGCATCGCCGACCGCCTGAACAGAGACTCTGAGCACACCTGAAATGCAACCATGGAGTAGCAACAGTCAGTAAGATCACGTTCATCCCATAACCAAGTCCACAAGTTTTACAAACCTAAGCTGGGCCCGGTGGAGTCGATGAATGACTCGAACATGAAGTACCAGAACGTGATGCACAACGGATCCTCCGACCCCTTCATCTCCCTGCTGACAAGCTGAGCCGTTCCTCCACCCCCGCTTCGAGATCCTCCTCTGGACCTTCCGAGGCCCAAGAAGAACTCGTTGCGTCTGCTGACGGTGTGTCCGTTGCTGTAAGGCTTGCGCTGGTTCCTGGGACTCAGGACCTGGGTGGAGACCCTTTCCCACTCTACCCTGTCCGGATCGCGTGAGTTTATCCAGTCGCATTCGTCGACCTCGAAGGTACAGTCGCGAATGCTGGGTGCAGCGACCTGGGGTGATACTAAAAAAGAAACGACCGCTTATCACCGCTCTGTTGGGGGATTATAGTGGCCGTGATTTCTCACCTGGACATGCTCCAGGTGTGAAGGCAACGTCGTCGATCGCGATGTCGCCCATTGCTGTGTTGCCTACCGAGGCCTCGAACATTATTTGATACTCGTCGAGCGAGCTGATCGTAACCTCTGACATGAACCAGGCGTTTCCGGCGTTCCCGCTCAGCCCCCAAACCTCCTCAAGGTGGGCATCCAGGCTCCGGAAGTGCCGGACGAAGACCTTCAGGTACCCGATCCCGGAACCGAACATGTGAAACCAGAAGTGCAAGCAGCTCGGAGTGTCGGGAGATGTCGCAGGGAAACTTGTGCTCAGGAGCTTTGCCTTGTCACCAGGCTTCCGGGGAAAACTTGAGTCAATGTACGCGTAGCCACCGGCCGTTGCTCTGTCGCTTGAACTGTCCATTGCCGGTCCAGTCGTCGGGTTAGCACTCCCTCGACTCTGAGCCAGTTACCAAAAACTTCAAGGTAATGAATTTCGGTCTCCATAAAAATTCCCTGCGGTCACAGTTTATAATACTTACAATTGTCCAGTCGAAATCATCTTCGGGATCGTTACTCCAGTCGCAAAAACCACCCGCGAAATTGCAGAACCCCACGCACGATGTTCCCGGCTGCAACTCTATGTCGTCGATTGCTATATAGCCGCGGTAAAGTCTGGACGGATCGCCAGTGTCGACTGGAACACCTTCGATCACGATCTGGAAGAACGAAGTTGGACGAACATGGCTTATCTCTTTAAATTCCAACGGTGTTTCTGTAAATATTTTGCTCACCGAATGGATGTTCGGAAATGTGTAGAGGATGCGAGCCTGTTGCCAGACTCCTAGAGTGTAATAAAGCGCATGCCAGAGGACCCTCTCTTCAGCTAGGCTAGTTGGTTGCTGTCTTGGTGGGACGACGACGGTGGAGTTGTCATCGTCCTGATCGGTTTCAGTGTCCCTCGTTTCCTTCTTGAAGGAATAGGGATCGAAACCCATGTGGAGCAGGACCCTCAGTCCAGCAGAACTGAGACCATCCATGGCGTACTTGAATGTGAAACAAGTCCCAGCTACTCCTGTGCTGCTCAGTTGCGGGCTGTGAAGAAGACCACCAGGACTTCGGGGCTTCGAGTCCTTCGCGGGGGTTTGCGAGGTTTCGAGAAAGGCGTAACCGCCTTCCATGCTGCCCCCCAAGGACGCGTCGACCGGTGGACCACCGAGCCAGTTGGTCCCAAGTCCCGTTCCACCTTTCCATTGCAAAGCGCCGTCCCCATTCTGCCATTCGCACAGCGTTGGTCCGATGCTTGATCCGAATTCACAAAAAACTTCGTCGGTAGACGCAGTCACTGGAGGAGGATCTGTCACCGGCGGATACCTTGAAAGTTTAAATAGAGAGAATCAATGAAACTCGAAATGCATTTATTTTGCAGTGTCAATCTGCAGCATCTCACCTTTGTGTGGAAGGATTCCTTTGGGCAAGAGTCGTGGGATTTGAATTCTTGCGAGGCGTTGAGAACTGGGTCGTTGTCTGATAACCCCGGCCCGGAATATCCTGAGGTCTGATGGAACTTGGCCACTGTTTTGGTTCGATGTGTTCGACTTCGTCCAGAGGTTCTCGGGCTCGGTCGCGCTTCTCGGGATCCAACTGGTTCACCGGAATTCTAGGGATGACGGGATCAATCGTGCCCAGCGGGGGCTGAATAGGAATGACTTCGCTGTCCGGTCCCACACTTTCAACTTCTTCAGTCTGCGTCGTTTCCGTCCAGTTTGGAGTCGATTTTTCGACGGGCAATTCGCCATCGGAACCGACAAGATCCACTTGCTCACCCAGTATCAATTCCCTACCACCAGCTGGGTACCACTCTGCGGTGAGAACTCTCGAGAAGCAGGAGATCAGAAGTAACAGTCTCATCGTTAATTCGTTTGTTTAATTAAATCTTTTAATATCAATTTGCATTAGAGAACGAAATAACACTGATTTGTTTTAGCGATGGCCAATTCGTCATATTTGAGACAATTGATCGTCACCGCATGCCTGAAATATTCACAAACGAATGTGACTCTACACTGGATTTTAATTATGCAACTTGGTCCAACTACTGCTATTACTCTATCAGAAACTTTTTAGAAAGCCACAGCCAAGCACACCGGGCTGAGATATGACTTGGACGGAGCGCTGATACCCAATGAAAAGTATATAATGGTGTAAAATCGTGTGTTATCGAACCTATGTGGTTATCCGGTCTTCACTTCCGGCCGTCATGCATCGTCCCCCCGTAACGTTCGGGTCCGATACTCGCATGCTGGATAGACAATAGATCACCGCACGCATTGTTCGGAGGGATAGTCGCATACCTATTCCACTCATGGTTCCATAATGCGAGGTGCGAGCATCGTCCGCGTGGAGGTTTAATTCCGTAACAAATTTCCCTGGGATTTTCTACTCCGCGTGAAGAGGATCCAAGGTTCAAATCTGTAACGGTACTAACTATGCATTTCCTGTAACGGTAACAAACGTACCGCTTATTATGGCAGTGATATTATATGGAATAATTTTTGTTCACTGATGCCATTTGGCTAATTGGGACATCGATTTTCGAATTTTTTTCTCACATTGAGCTAGAACAAGGTATACTGAATGCTACACTCGCCTACTTAGCAACGAGTTTGTATCCGGCTTTGCGGAATTCTGTATTGTTCGTGAAACAAAAGCTTCAGTGATATCAGCACAGAATAATTAATCAATTGCTACAATGCAGTGTGCTGAAAATGGCATACGGGTGCGAATAGTTTTTTTTTTTTTTTTTCTGTCGATCTTCGTCTGTTAAACTCTTTTGAAACTATGATTAAACGAATTCCGTATAATGAAGAATCTCTAATGAATGGGTCCCATATTTATTTATTCATTAGTTATCGATTGTTCATTTTTGTTATGTATGATAAAAGAATAGCACCTCAAATTTGTATCTTTGGTGCACTTATTTAAAACTAATCTTTTACAGATATAACACATTTCAAGTTTTAAATTTTCTGGAATTTTTGCAAATATTTTGTAAACGGGTTTATTTCGTTCAAATTCTGTGATGCTCCATGATGTTGAAACTTGTTTGAAACTGCGATACGTCCGATATTAAGATGAACACGAATCATATACGGGACCAAGTAAGGGCACAGAAGAAGCTGTTCTATTTTGGGGCGATATGCTGGGTTACTTCGCAGCATTTTTGATACCAAATTCACAACTTCAGGCGAAGTGTTTGCTTCTATGGGTCGAATCCTTGAGCTACAGACAGCCTCAACCAAGTCTTTAAGGTTCTGAAATGAATAAAACAGAAAACTAATATAAATTCGATAAGTGTTAGCAGAATAAACGATTTTCGATGAAAGATAAAAATGTTCTTTGAAAATTCAGAGAATTTTTGAATCTGGACAACATAAATTTAAGATGTACCTTGGCTTGAAATGGAAGTTCGTTGGTAACCATCTGGTACAGAATAGCACCCATGCTCCAAATATCGCATTTGAAATCGCAGGGCTGTCCTCGTAGCATTTCCGGAGCCATGAAGTAATAGGATCCCGCAAGAGTGGCTGATCCTAAGGTTCTGTAATGAAATACGGCGACATAAAAAAGAAATCACTGCTGAACAGATTAAACCACAGCTGACAACAATTGATCACACGAATAGCTGAATTTCCAAAGCCACATTTTTAGTTCCTAGACTGTCGTTAAAGGTAGAATTGTGACCAAACAATTCTTGCCATCGTCTTGTTTGGCGTGGATTGCCTCTCGATAACTGACGAGTATCAAAGACGAGAGTATAGTCGAAATAGAATCGGAAGCGTGTACATTAACGACAGCCATGCTTGTTTTATTTTATCTGATAATCAACTGCACGAAACTACTACCCTTGCATACTGCTGGATACTCCAAAGTCTCCTATCTTCACAATATCACCCAGGTGACCAGTTAGCATGATATTTTCCGGCTTTAGATCCCGATGTAGAATTTTTTGCGAATGAATGTGATGAACGCCCAAAGTTACTTGCGAAAATAGGTAAAGAGCGTCCTGCAAAAAGGAGTATTGTAAGCAGAAGGAAAGTGCGACAGCACGTCTCAATTTGTGTAGGCACCTCGTTTTTCAATGGGTTTTGTCGCCTCTCCAAAAGATCCTTCAGCGTACCACGACTAGCATATTCCATCCGAATGTAAATACGACTTCCCTCAATCCAGGCGTCGTGATACGCAATTATATTCGGGTGTCTCATTTTTCGTAAACAGTGAATTTCGCCGAGTGCCATCTATTCGGATACAAACTATGAATATCTTGTAACAGAAAATAATCGCGAAGAAAAAATGTGTGTAAACAGTTATGATAACTTCGTATGACGTTTTCGCCTTTTGGCTGACATCCTGCTCCTTGATTACAAAAGTTTTTCGATCCTTCCGTTTTCTAACCAGGTGAACTTTTCTGAAATGAAGACAAGAAAGAGTGTACGAGGAAATCAAAGACTATTTAGCATCAATTAGTACCGGCCGTGCATAATTATCTTCCTAACGAATTACTTACCCAAATGATCCACTGCCCAGCACAGCTTCAAATTTATAATCAGTTGTTCTTGCAGACATTTCAGAACATCGTATTTTTGCACCTAAATTATTTGTATCGCCTTATTTTTGTACACACAGTACAAATACGTTATCCACAATCACAGCTAAGACTATCCTTTGCGGAATGTTTACAAACTCTACAAACTCACCGCGACACTTTCTGCCCGACTAATCCTCGGATTGTATTGAAAGCGGATGAAGATGGGCCATAATGCGGCGCAGAGTGAGAAAGAATGTGGCATTGAAATAAGGAAAAGAATAAATCTGTAATCTATTACAAATTTATTGAAATTTCATAACGAAGCTGCATGGTTAATACGATTTATCTATAGTATCGAACTGAATTGATTGAAAAAATCTTATTCAAAAATATAATAATATTTAGAAAATTAATGATAGCGATATTAATGGTAATAATTAACTGTTGTTCAGTCGCCAACCCAAAAGTGCCGTACAAACCGCGGTTACTGGAAGAGCTGGATAAAAAGACAAGTATATCTGTACGCATAGGCATACCTACATGCATATGTAATAACTACTTCTAGCTTTACGTATGCGAATTATAATGAAGAAAGTCGAGAGCCTCGATTGCAGTTAGGATAATATAGATAATGTACAAATTTTTAACTACAAACTCTTCTTTACCTTAGTACAATTACGTGTAACATTGTTGTATAAATAAGATAAATTTACATTCTCTGATTATATACTCACTATCGCTTCAATCGTATTGAGTAATTTTTTTTTCGTATGAACGTAAAGGAGCCTGCTCAAATACTTCTTTACGTTTTACATGGGTTATACGGAATCGCATATTACAGGCTAAAATATACAGCGGTGTTATAGAATAGTCGATCTAGAAATCTTTCTTCTTACGCATAATGTCACCAGGTTTTAACGTCTATTACAGCTAAGAGAATGAAGGACTAATGTTCATGCTCGTCAACGCTCTTCGCTCAAGTACATTAAGATGCTGATAAAAGACCGGAAAACAGTGATGCGTCGAAAAATTCAACAGGAAATCGCGCAGGTACTGGCTCAAGTTAAGATGGTAAACCGGGTCGTTCTTCAATTCCAGATCCTCGTCTTCGTCGTCGTCATCATCAGGATCGAGTTCTACGGTAAGCATTTCAATGTGGCAAGTTGCAGATTAGAAAACAAGCTTTGGTTGTTGTGAATTAAGTAACTTACGTATCAAATTCACTTCATTTCCGGGATCCAGCAGCTCTTCCTGATCATCTTCATCCTCATCCTCCTCGGATTTCTGAAAGAAAAAGGAGATACTGATTACCAGTAGACCCGTTTTATTTGAACAAATATGCAGACTATTAAAGGTATCAGTTTCTACTAACATCTATCCCTTGGGTAGCGCAGACAGCCTCTATGTCATTGGATAATTCGTTGATGATGACTTTAAAAATTTTTACCAGGAGTGGTATCGTCGTCCATTGATAGGGTTGGGATTGCGCTTTGCTCCTTGTTCTAACTCCATCCTCCGTCCCTGTACATGAAAATCTTCATTGTTACCAAATTTCTGTTTACAAAGTATTTTTTAACCTGCTTTGTCTCAATTTTACCTGCGAATATTTGGTCGCCTTTTACGGTGATTTCGTTGAGTCGTGTGTCGTCGTGGGTGACGCCATGTTCGAGAATTTTGCACAGTGCCAAGGTCGCAGTTTTGCGATCGTAGTTGCCAAAGAACAAATGCTGTCTGCATACCCATTCAGACATAACAAATGCCAGAGCGCTCTGTCCCGTTGGCCCTGGCACAGTGGACAAAAAGTTGAGAACCGCATCGAACTCGGTGTTGATAAGATGTGCATAGACCATCAACAAGCTCTGTACAACCGTCAAGGTCTCAGCACGCTGCATTTTGCTCAACACTGCCTTGAGAAGAAGGTCTATATTCTCGCCCAAAGTATTTCCAGCTTTTCTTATCAATGTTGTAACCAACTTGCCGACAAACGTTGCCGTGAATTCGCTGGACTAAATCAATACGAAATAGATATTTACATAATTATAACATGTTTTGCAAAGGAAAACAAGTTCAACTCTCTAGGTTTACACACCTGAGGATTTAGCAGCTGTGCCACTATTTGCAAAATGTAATGCAGCCCAGTCTGTCCGTCGCTGTCCCTGTGGCTGATGACTTGTTGTGCAGCAACCGATAGATATGTTCTGATGACTTCGCCGCCGCTCTGCAGAGTCGCGTTATCGTCGGAACTAAGAACACAGTGACATGAGGCAGGAAACGCGCTCTCTATTAAAGCGCTGCTGAGCGGCTGAGGCGAGTGCTGAACGAGGACCTGAAGAACGTCAAGGGCGACGCTTCGAATTCCCTCTAAACAAAGTGTGTGATCAATTAGATTTCAGATTCGATTTTCGATCGGTAAGGGGTTCAAGGACACCGATTGATTACCATCTTTAGATTTATCAATCTGACTGACACTCATCATACTGACGAGGGTCGGTACGAGCCGCGTTTGTAGCGGTCCGATACACTCGGGATTCAACGTCAATTCTCTGAATATTTCCTGGCAGACTCCAAGTACAACACGGTCGCTGTGAAATTTGAGAAAAGCCGCTATAGTTAGCGGACATATTTTGTTCTCCACTGAGGCAGTGAAGGCTTGGTCAAGCTGTGAACAAGTGAAAGGAGGTAAAATGAAACTGAAATTGAATGTTTCTCGTTTTTCTATCTTTGAAAAATTGCGCTTAAATCGACTACTGACCGAAACCAAAATGGCAAAGCTCTCCAAAACGATGGTGAGGACCTCTGCAGACATCTGGCTTGCCAGATTGAACAAGCCTTGAAAAAGAGCCGGCAAGTGGGATCGAAGGATGTTCTGGTTGCCGTTGTTGCCCTTGATGAAAGCGTCGCAAAACCAATAGGCGGCCTTTACGGCACTGATTCTGATACAGGCCGGCTGATTTTCTTGCAATCCATTCACGGTGGCTTCTAAAAAACGTGACGTCATTTCCGGTGGCATTTGTTGAGCGTATCGTCCGCCGAGGCATAAACATCGACCCAGTAACAGCGGATGGGAAGCTGTGAAAGGATTTTAGTGAATACCTTTACGCTCTCGAAGATCGTTACGCCAAAAGTACTAATATAATTACCGGAATTATTTAAATCGGCTAGTACGACGTTCTCAAGAAATGCGACAATGTCAAATCGCAGGGTTCCCGCCTGTTGCTGTTCGACAATAGTGTCTTTTGTGAGAAAAAACGCTAAGATCGAAGCTTCGTGCAGTTTCCACCAGTTCTGGGACACCCTTTCGTTTCCGCTTATTCGCATTGCATTTCCTGCCTCTATTTGCTTCGTTATCACGTCGCATAATGCGTTTGCGGCCACTTCTTCCGAGTGATTGACAATGACCTGTAATTACAGGTGAGAAGATTAGGAATGAATGTTTTGTTCGGCTGAACGTTCGTTCGCAAAACTCTTTTTGCCTTTTTTGTAAATCAACTAGATAAAGAGTTAATTTTGAATAACAGTATGCAAGAAAATGTGAATATACTCACAAGGAGCAGATCCTGTGCCGATATACGAACGCTGTAAGCAAAAGCGTACTGTTCCTCCTCTTCCACAAACTGGCTGGGATTATTGGTCCAAAGTTCAATTTGTTCGTCAGTTATTTCCATGAAAATGATTAAATAGTAGAGTAGTTGGGGTAGTAGATTGTCGACAAGACTTGAGAACCTATGGTAGTCGACCAGAGTGTGAATAAAATCGAATATAGCGATAACTAGATTATTAAAATTAATTATCTCCCCTGGAAGAAGACAAAACAATTGTTAAAAAACAATTCCCTCTACGAGAAATTTAAAATTGCACGAAAGATTGGAAGTAAAAACTTATTCTTACCATCGGAGTCGACATCCTGACTTTCGATATCTCCACCACCATTAACGGTTTCTTCCTGATAAACTTTAGCACTGTCCAACAAAGTTTCCCAAATCGGTGGCAGCATTTGTGGCAAAAAGTTTGAAACGTATTTGGGCATTCTTGTTACTAGCATGTAAATAGCCTTCACAATGTCAGTCTTCAAGCCGTTATCGCTCGTCAAACCATTTTGGACCCTTAAGCTCTGTATAAATTTTTCACAGAACATCGGAATCACTGGCTGAAGATACTGCTGAGTGAATCCTTTTTGGTAAACATCTGTCGCTGCAATCAGTGTACCGATCGTTGTGAATATTTCAACAGCTCTGCCACGAATCCTCACAGAGTATTGCTGAAATAAGTGTTGTGATATTGTATTTAAAAATAAGTTAATTTGATGAAATATGTATGTACAATTACTGCTGACATTACATTTTCACCCTGGAATATTCTGTACATCTCCTGTAGGATGACGGGACCGACATTTGGCAACTGAGTGTCTGTGAGATCACGAGTAAACTCTGTTAAAACCCGCATCGCTCCATGAACTGCGAACTCGCTGTCTCCACTAAGGCAGTTCACTAGTATATCAAAAAGACCAGGCCAGTTTTCTGGCCAATCCCAGTGCGCAATGGCAGATATTGCATAGGCAACGGCTGTCCTCACCTGAAGATGAAAAACAAGAATGGCAAAATAACTCACACGTTTTTTTCAACAACTTGGAAACGATAAAATTTAACAACCAAAATCGCAACAAACCTTGCTGATAGACTCTCTCAGTCCAAGGGGCAAGAGCTCTTTGATTTTTTCTTTAGTCTGTGACTTGATTTCCGGTGGCCTGAACTTCTCTGCCAGAGAGCACCAGTGCGTTTCGACATACTGTTTCAAGATCACAGAAGCCAATTGCCGTATGGCTAACTCGCCATTTGGTTCTACGACAAACTCTGTCAAATGTATACCAAACTCTTCTGTAACTTCCAACGCCTGAATTCGTTGCTCGGCTGCCTGTCTAGTCTCCCTGTGAGGCGATAGTATTCCGTTCAACGTTTCGTACAACGCCTCTCGCAGGGAGCCCTGAACGTTACCGATACCGATGCTCATGGTCAATTCCAGGTTGCCTTCTTGCTATATATCGAGAAGATAAAGACAAAAATCCTGAACTAAAGTACGTATTAGTTAAATATAAATAAAGTGATTTAATGGGTGGAACAGGTGTTTGAATGGTTTCGATGCTAGAACTAACGCAGAACAAGGCAGTTGCTCTTTAAATAAATTAGCAAGTTTGGAAACTCAAGGGATTGTTCAACGGCAGAAACGGTATTTCGTTAAGTTTGTGGATAATTTTCGAAGTAAAAATTGGAAATCAGGTTCTCGTCAAAGGGTTTGTAGATATATACCAATAAACGCATGCAATAGAGAGCAGTTCAGACTTGCAAGTTGTAGGTTATAATTCTTTATCGGCATTCAGAAGTACCGGCATATTTCAACAGAAAAATATACAGTCAGATATAAAATTTGTCGTATGACGAATCAATTCAAAATCAGAAGTACCACGTTCTTTGTGTACTAAAATAAAAATCGAAGTTTCGCTACTGAGGAGCGGTGATTGCCGAGCATGTGGAAAAAAGCGTGTGCTCACCCAGCCGCTTTCAGTGTTCAACTGTATAGTATGCTATATTTATGATATTATGAACATTGAGAAAACGAGCATTGTTTCAACGACACTGCGTTCTGTTATGAACGATTATCTCATACTTTATACTCATTTATTAGAAGAAAACTGAGCGGACATGAACATCACAGGAAACAAAATTTTAATACAGTTTACGAAAAACTACATATTATCAGCGTTTACTGAGGATATAGAAACATCACGATATCGTACACCTGGCGATGTTCATGATGAAGACCACGAGGTCATTTCAAGTAGGGGTTAGCGAAATTTTCTGATCAATCGAAAATACCGATGATTTCTTCTAATTAATCCATTATTTTGAGTCGACGTTTTTACTATTTGATTAATCGATGTTCGATTCTTTTTTCTCAACATCGGATATTTTGATTTTTTTTTCGATGATCTTCTGATGCGAACGTAGACTATGTAGACCAACTGCGACGATTGAACAGAAAAAGGAACAAAAAAAAAAAAAATGAGAATTGTTGATATTGTGTATATTTGTAAAAAAATTAGGGTATAGAATAAAGAGAAACTTTTTCTTGCAAATACATATGTAAAATTTGTGTTTTCGCGCCGATTTGTAGATTCATCAAGGTTCTTATAATCGATATCGTTTTTCAAATATCAATTATTTTCTGAACATTGCCCATCTATAATTACGACCACTGATCTGTATACTATCTGCATAGAAGATCCCCTTGTATCTGTATCATGTAAGAGGATCCCTAAGGGCCTGAGCCTGAAATAAAGGTCCTATTTGCCAAGTTAGTCATCGCTATCTAGAAAGTTGTGAAGATACTAAAACTTCACCTAAATGCGCTTGCGCTTTCAAAAACTTTGAGTTGGGTAACGTACGGTATATTTCTTACGTCCGTGCCTTACATACAACTCTACCCGTTGCGCAAGCGCACTAATGCGGATATTACACAGCAACGATTACAAGCACTATACAACCCGTCCATGCGAGGTCTCTCTGCCATGCGCAAGCCCTGTCACGTTGTCTGTAAAGAGTTGATTGATTTGAAAATTGGAAATTCGAACGTGGTGTCACGTGACCGATTTAAGAGATTTGACGAAAATCCATCTAATTCCTTCGTAAAACATCGATTCGATTTGAAATTTTTTTTGATGTTAAGAAGTGTGCTCTGGTCAGTTAGGAACGATAAATCATCATATAAATTAATAATTGAATAATATATCAAATATAACCTGCAAGTCTGTCTCGCGGCAAAATGAATGGATGAGAAATCTCATGAAATTTTTTCATTCCTAACCAATCAGAGCGTACTTCTCGACAGTAGCAGGATCAGTTTATGAAAAATTGCAATTCAATTCAAAATTTTACGAAAGAATGAGATGATTTTTTGTAAAGACTCTTTAAAACGGTGATCGCCATGATCAAACACCTTGAAATTACTGCAACAGCAAACATCAGTCGGACACTTTTGAATACTTTTAACTCCTGCCGCAAGATGGTGTATCTTCGCGTAAACATTATAAAATAAGGAATACCGGCTAAACTTTGGTGGACTTTGGGAATTAAATTTGGCCAATTGGATCGTAATGTGCAGCAGATTATTCCTTAGGCTCGTGTTAAGGGGACGTTGAGGGTCTTAAGGTTAAACAATTAGTGAGGTGTATAAAAGTGCACATATATTGAAAGTTATGAAATTGAATCGTAATTGTCCGCGTGCGAATTTTCGTTAGATTCGACTGAGAGTTCATATCTCTTTCGTTGATCGAAAGTTCAGCGTCAGCGATATTACTTCTTGTCTTGATAGTAAATTTACTTCGTTTTTCCGTTATCTGAGAAATGACAGAACATGGATTGGACATTAGAGAGGGTTAATGATCCGAGGAATTTCGTAATTCTCGAAAAAAACAAACAATCGGTAAGCCCGGCACAATTTTCATTATTAAATAAATGCAATAGTGTAACTTAGAATGTTATCAATGTATGTTAACCGAACTTTGTCACTGCATTTTTCACTGCATTCCCTTGATGGAAACGATGATTATTTTTGTGGACCGCCTCAATGCTCTGATCTTCAATTGGCTTTCGTTTCTTTCAACTTTTTCTTTACCGTAATAAATTCTATCTCTATCATGTTTGTTGAATGTAACAGGAGCTTCTCATGTATCACATATCATTTCTATTGTACAGCAAGCTTTTGTTCTCGTTACCTCTACATAACGCTTTCCTGAAATAGTCTGCATTCTCAATTGATGTCTCTATGATAAATAATGGAATTTTGCTTATTCAGTCCACTACAATTTGTTGAGTAACTTTTCTCATTTCATTTTGCAGTATTCGTGTGGTCGAAAACCAGACAACGACATTATATGTCCTAGCATCGTAGTCTCCAGGCAACACTGCCTCTTTCTCAGGACTGACAACGGCTTGGCAGTTATTGATTTAGGGGTGAATGCTGCAATTTAGCGTCAGTCTTTTATTCAGATTTTCAACCTCACAACATCTGCCTTTTCGTTACCCTTTCAGAGCTCTAATGGGATTTATGTCAACGGACGTCTTCAGGACCCAAAGGTCGTAATCGAGCTTCACGATAAAGATGAAATTGGCATAGGTTGTTTGGAAACGTACAGGGAGAATGAGCCGATGTACGTGTACAAACTTTGCAAGGGTAATGTAAGTACCGATGAAATACTGGTGACTGATGACAGAGTGATGTTTTTTAATACAAGCCTGAAGTTTGTAATGTTAATGTGACGACGCACTTTAACGAAAAATTGTTATTTTATAACTGCAGACTAAACTGAAATGTAGCAAAACTTAATAACTGACAGCCTATGTAACATTTTTCAAACTCGCCTGCCCTTCCAAGCTATTCTAAAATTGCCAAAAACTGATTTTTCTATTCAACATCTCATCACATTGCCATTACTAGCTTGAATA
Source organism: Neodiprion pinetum (assembly GCF_021155775.2). Lineage (NCBI taxonomy): Eukaryota > Metazoa > Arthropoda > Insecta > Hymenoptera > Diprionidae > Neodiprion > Neodiprion pinetum. The sequence continues at coordinate 31,825,948 of NC_060236.1, read as the reverse complement.
GAGTTTTTAAATTAATTTGCTTTGTATTGCAGACGAGTTTAAGGAACCTTGAACAATTTGATGATGTATTGACTCAAAGACCTTTGGAACCTGCGATTCAATTTGTTCCTCAATCCGAACCAACGAGCGTGGTATCATCTGTAGACAAAAATGCTAGATGCGCACGGAAACGAAATTTATCGATTGTAAATACTGTTGAGTTGGATTCTGGATTCGCAGCTCCAAAAATCCCTAAGATTAATGAAGAGCATCAGATAATACAAGGTGACCAGCCTAAGCGAAATAGGAATTATGGGCGATCTGAGACTCAAGCGAAATTTTATTTTCGATTATTTATTACGTCTTGAATATTAGCAACAATATTTACCAACTAATTTATTTCAGACGATAATGCCGGTGTTTCCCAAGTCAAGGCAAGCATTGTTCTTGCTGACATATCAGCAAAACAAGAAGATGAATCACCGGAAGTGGAAGAAATTCAAGAAATTTGGTCGACGATTAAAAAAGTCAACCCGCCAAAGCCAAAAACTGACCCACCGAATCTAAAATTGTCTGACCCTCCAAACCCAAAAACTGACAAACGAAAACTGAGAATCAACCTTCCAAAGCCAAAATCCAATAATCCCGTTAGGCCAGTTATTCCAGCGATTGAAACTAATGTCGGTATTATAGACAAGTCAAACCGTATGACCCTAAATCTCAAAAGTAATGACGATCAAATGTCTTCGAAAGCAGTTGAAATAAGCATTGATTGCAAGGAGGAGGTAATAATTGAGGAAGAGACTCCAGAAACAAAACAAAAATCTGTGCTACCTGAGCAGAGTGAAGTAAACGACTGCTATGCCTTTGTGCCAAAACACTGCAACGAAACTATAGATAATGTGTCTAAACCAAAGAGTACCAAACTAGATTCGCAGCCTTCCTGTTCTGCCTGGTTCAAAGGCGATGTTCAAGAGCTTGATAAACACCAAGTGGTACACAGTAAAACGGGTCGAAAAAGTCGATCGAGAAACAAGAACGAAGATAGCTCAAAGCACAAAAAATCCACGGAGAAATCAGCGCCAGACGATACTATGGATCTCTCTAACGCGATAAAAATAAGATCCTCAAAGTCACCTGCAAAGTCGAAGGAAACAGCAGAGAAGGAGTTCAACCGGGAGCAACAATCGTTCTATGATCAGACTCCATGTGCCACTTCATCCCCGTTCAAATTAAGGTCTGTTAAGGAAGAGCCGAGGACCAGTTTCTCGATTATTGACACTGTGGAGTTGAGCGATGACGAATACGACGTTTTCCCAAGCTCTCAGTTGTTCGATGGGACTGGAAGCGACGATGCAATAGACATTGAAGATGGTCCTCCAGAGATAAAGTCGGAGTATATTCCAGATGCGTATGACATCAAAGAGGAAATCATTGAGCCTGACTATGATGAAATAATAGTGCCGTCAGATAGCGACGACGAGGACAACCCCTGGCTTCAAAGGCTATCGGAGAGCCAGAGGATAAAAGAAGAGCCGGATAGTCCGCCAATGGATTTTTTTGACGAAATGAAAAATCTAAATCTGGATTTATTAAATGCAGCAATATTAGCCGATACTAAAGTTCCCGAAAGCAAAGAACCAGAATCAAAGAAACAGAGCAGCCACTCTGAGGGATCAATTAAAACATTGCAGCCAATAAGTTTCCATGATATCGAGAGAGAACTTAATCAAGAGAACAAAGTTGATTCGGACAGCGGCATCTTTCACGTTTCTGACCCGTTGCCCACTTCGACCAAAGAAAAACCGAGCCCTGAGAACGAGCTTGATAAATCTCTGCGGATAAAACAGACCACTCCAAAACGTCCCGAAATTATCGAGCCATTGCATTTACCACAGCGAAGACGCTCCAGTGTCAAAGACTCTTTTACAGCATCCAGCAAACACGACGACATTTCACCTTCGGCCTCAAGTAGCACAGAAGGTACCAAACTGACTAATTGCACTAGCAGGGGATCCAAGCAGCCCCCACATTTGACATTTAAACAGAAACGTCAACTAGAAATAGACGACAAGATAAAACAGAAGCAATACGAGGAGGAGCAAAGGCGGAGAAGGGTCAAGAATAAATGGGCGAAAAATGTTCCACTGCCTCTAGGAAAAAGGAAGAGTTTACCAATATCTAAGAATGAGAAGTTAGAGATTGTCAATCAACGAAAGGAGAAGCTAAAGGCGTTGGCTAATAAGGAAAAATTGAATTCGGTAAAACCTTCGGTTGAGCGAGTTGCTCCTCAAGGCAAAGCTAAAATCAGTGCTAAGAACAGAGGTGAATTCTTGATCAGTGAACAACAGCAACAAACCGCCTCAACTTCGAAAGCCTCTTCGCGACCAAGTAAGACTTTGAAGACCAAGAAGGAATCGAAGAACAGTACAAAGGTTGCGGAGACTCCGTCAACTTCAATAACTGCGCAATCTCAGTCCAGCAAATTGGCGAGTCCTAAAAAAATTTCCAGCCAAATCGTGCCACTGGAGTCGAGTAAGGATAAGAAGGCGTCTGTAAATAAGGTTTTAGCACAGACACATGAAGAACGAATGGAAGATAAGAGAAAAGGTGTTGATGAAGTCACCAGTTCAATGGCCACGGTTATGATTGACGAAATGATTGGATCAGACAAGGAAGTATCACTAAATCAGAAGGAGAACTGGGTCCCAAATTCGTTGGATAAAAAACGGCAGAAAAAGATTAGGAAGAAAGTTAGATTCGACATGGAAGCTACGACAATTAAGGAATATCCGATCGACTCTAATAATACTATGAAGAAATGTCCTGGAAAAGACGCACTTATACCCAAAGATAAATTGTTGGTTCCACCTCAACAAGTCGTCAATAAGGGACAATATCCTACATTGAAGGAATTTTTATTCCACATATTAGCATGGAATCCTTCGTGGCTGGAGGTAAGTTGAAAACAGTTATTTCATATAATGTTTTAAGCCAAACTCAACACTGTTTCATCACATTTTGTTATTGCTTGACTACTATTGTTGTACGGTTGTTATTTCATTTCATTCTTTACCACAAAAACGAGAATTTTTTTATGATTGTCGATATGGAATTGAAAATTTTTAGCACAATTCATCCAGTTTTTTTTTTTTTTTTATTCATTGCTTTGTTTCATTAGGAACAAAAACAACTGAATTCTGAGCCGCCGGTTGTTGTCGTGACTTCATGGCTTAAAGTATGTTGAAAACCATTACTTCATTAAATGTTGTGCCGTCCAAGATTATCATAATTCGACTACAAACCGGACTCTGCTATGCTTTTAATTTTGCTTTTGCTCAGTGCTTTTGCTACCATCATCATTAATCGCTTTTAATCGTGGATAGCTAAGCCGAATTTTCTTTACACCATTTTTCTTTGCATTTACCATACTTTACCTCTTATATTTTCTTGTGCATTTCTTATTTTATTCCATTAGGAACAGAAAAATTTAAAATCTGAACCGCCGATCGTTGACGACAATGGGTTGATACCGTTGCTGACAAATTATAACAATTACAATGAATACTATCACATTATGGTGCCGCTTCTACTCCTCGAACTGTGGCACGGAATCACTAAAGAATTCGAAAGTATCGACCAAAAGAAGAGGTATGTGTTTGAGAGCAAAAATAAAAGTACCTATAATACCCTTTCTTTGTATCCCTGCATTGTTGCTCCGACCCGACAATTTATATAACGACATTGCTTCAGACGTCAAACACTGTTTTGTTCAATCGTCGACAATTCGATAACATGGGAAAAAATTCCATCAGTTAATGTGACATTAACCACAATGATGCTAGAGATGTTGGCCAACGAAAATGAAATAAAAAACCAAATACATCCTGTTTACGGCGATCTTGTGTTTTTGGAATTATGCTATCGTGATGACGATGGTAAACTTCATTTCTCAAAGGTTTTCGCCTACATAACGCACATGCACAAATCCTTAATTACGCCACTTACGTTTTTTAATCGTGAGCTCGGTAAGTTCTCTAAATTGGTTGTTTTGATTCATTACCTTTATAAAGACAGCAAAAAAATACGACACATGACGTATAATTTGCGAAAATTTGAGCACACACGTTTATTTCATGTTTACAGGCAATTATGTGAAACAATCAACACACGTTCTTACTTACACGGTACTCACTAGACCGTTAAAAATGAACCTCTGTAAAAGACCGTTACGATTAAGGTGCGTAACTTATCTGCGATCTAGAATGAGAATGGTTCAAGCTCTGCAGTCATTACCCAGGTCGCCTCTTCTTTCCTCAATACTCAATCCAAAGACTGAATCCCGAACGAATTTGGCTCAGCCCCAAAAACCACTCCAAAACTCTCTGATCACCAAGGTGAGTGTGAGCGCATTGAATGAGACAGGTGTAAATGAAGTGGTTGAAATTTTAAATAATTTCATTTTGTATTGTTAAGGACAAGCTGAATTCCAAGCAGGCAGAAGCAGTGTTCAAAACGACAGAATCAATCGTTCGTAAAGAGGCCAAAATCTGTTTGATTCAAGGACCTCCAGGTGCTAATTTGCTGTTGTTATTTTTCTGAAAAGAGATCCAAGAATATAGTACTTTTAATGTAAAGAAACTTCACGCCAAATTTCGGTGTTTCAGGAACGGGCAAATCGCATGTTATCGTTAACATGGTGATGCAGGTGCTGTACGGTGATAATAGGTTCAGAAGAAAAGATGCAAGCTTGAGAATTCTGCTCTGCGCTCCGTCAAATGCTGCCATCGATGAAATAGTACTTCGCCTTTTAAAACGCCGGGCACAGCTACCTAGTGAGTTGTAATTCATTTACAACTCGCACCGTAATATGATTGATGCCATTAAAACGCCTCTTTTGCAATGTGTTCCTAGAAGATGAACGATTCAAGATGGTTCGCGTCGGAATGACCAACGCCATGCATCCAAGAGTCAAAGAAATATCTGTTGAAGAGTTGGCCAAACGAGATGTGAAGAGGACAAACGACAGTTATAAATTTTGGGGTCAGTCAATGGATAGCCTTGAAGAAGAGGTGCGAGTAATGGCCTGGAAGAAAATAAAACAAGAATATATTAGTAAAAATTATTCTACCCATTTCTTAGACATTCACCGGTTAACCAATGATCGTATTTACAGGAAAGGTTTATAGAGGCTAAAATCAACGCCTTACAGTCAGAGTTGTCCAGTATGCAAAAGGTCAATGAAACTCAAGCCCACTACAACAAGTTAAAACTTGCAAATTTGAAAGCAAGATATGATGTTATAAAGAATTGTGGTCAAGTGAGTGAAATGAATCCCAGAGTAATTTTTGGGGAGCAAAATCTGTTTTGTATTAATTTTTTTTTCTATTATATTTTCAGAACGAAGGTAACACGGACCCTCAATATGTATTGAAACAAGAACGAGAAGCTCAAAACAACATTTTAGTTCGTGCAAACATAATTGCCTGTACGTTGTCATCCTGTTACACTAACATAATGGAATCTGCATTTGGGTAAGAGAACATACTATGACGTAAAAAAGAAATTTGGAAAAAAATTATATCATTATATTAATTTGTCTAATCACGTCCGTGAAACTCAGATCATGGTGTAATACATTTTTGATTTTCAGTGACAAACAATTGAATACATCCAAAATTGTTGCTGATGGTAAAAAAAACAATATATCAGTATGTATCGTGGACGAAGCAACGCAGAGCTGTGAAGCAGAAACGTTGATTCCGCTAATGCTAGGAGTGAATACTTTAGTCTTGGTTGGAGACCCGGCTCAACTTCCTGCAACGATAATTTCTCAGGTATACTAACGAGCGATCATCAATCGCTGGTACCAAATGTTTCTCCACTAATAAAAAGCCGGTTCTAACTTTAGTCTGTTAATATCGTCAACAGAGAGCGAAAAGGCTTGGCCTCGATCAGTCTTTATTTTCGCGAATTCAAAGAGCTCAAGAGAATCTGCAAAACAACTCGGTTATCATGCTAGATACCCAGTACAGAATGGTTAGCCAGATATCGCATTGGCCCAATCAGTTTTTCTACGGTGGAATGCTGAAGAATGCTGAGGTGAACGATACCCGAGCCGTACTTCCATTTCATCCATATAGAGTACTAAACATGGACACTACGCAAAGTCACGATAGGTTTTCGAACACCGATGAGGCGGAATTTGTCGCCAATCTCATACACGGTATGATCAACCACATCGATCAGAGAAAAGTACCGAAACATGTATCCATAGGTGTAATAACCCCCTACAAAAACCAGCAAAATTTAGTGGAAGCTAAGATAAACGAGAGGTAAATGAACGAATTTACTGTCCGTTATGTTACTTCGGTATTCTCCATACTGCGCGCACGAAAATATACTTGATCGTTTTTCAACAGGATCACAAACACCATGGGGAACCTTAGGGGTAAAATAAGCATCGAGATAAATACGGTTGATAGTTTCCAAGGACACGAACGCGACATTATCGTGATGTCCTGCGTTAGGACAAACGGAATCGGATTTCTGTCGGATCCTCAGCGACTCTGCGTCGCTTTGACAAGAGCAAAACACTGTCTCGTATTATGCGGAAATTTCGCAACATTCAGGGTATGATAAGCTAGACTTTGGAGACGTTGCGAGAATTCCAGCGATCCTAATATTCCATCACGTAAAAAAAAGTACATGTATATATTTATATACCTACGACATTGTATTTGACAAATATTTAATTTTCAGAGAGACAGAATGTGGAATGCTTTGTTGGAAGATGCTCAGTCCCGAAGAAATTACATAAGACTCGAAGCTACCGCGCGTCCAAACGAAATAGTAGCGCATCTAGTCAGATGACGTAAAAAATTGCGCCATGTCAAAAAACGTTAAATTTAGTAATAATTCATAATTATAAGTCGAGTAATGAAATGTTTGAAATAACAACGGACTGCAATGACCCTGTAGACAAAAAAAAAAAAAAAGTTGACAAGTTACGTTTATCTATGTTAAAGTTCCACAAAACGATACATAACAAGTAATAAACGAGTTTATAGAAATATATTTGATTGAATAGTCACCTGAAATTTTCAAATTTTCAGTTACAAGCCAAGTTGGGAAAGAGTAATCGTCGCAAATGAATTTTTTATTTTTTTTCATTTCTAAGTAGGAATTTCAGGCTCTAACTTTGCAACGAAATCAGATTTTCCAAGTATTTTTTTACTCAGAGCGTCGTTACTGGTACAAGTTAATAATAAACATAGCAACAACAAGTATTTTTTATTATGTTTTATACGCCTAGTTGGATATATATATATGTACAATATAATTTTATACACGAGTACCCATTCTTTTAATTTCATTCAGTTGATTCGTATAACCGCAGATCGAATGAAATTAAAAGAATCACGCGTAGCAACAAAGTCATATTTGAACGCAGGTGGTAAATATATTGACACGTGATGTAGCAATAATTATACGTAGAAAATTGACGTAATTCCAATTCCTCCGAAAAATTGTTTTAACCGCGAATCGCCAGATCGGTACAAATCACGTTATTATGACAGCTGTAGTTATTATGACTATTATTATTATTTTTATTACAATTGTAATTATCATCATTAATAAAGTCAATATCAATGATCTCTCTACCAATATAAGCCCACATCATTACCTTGTTTATCTAGTTAATTTTTTTTAAGTATTTGCCAACGTAGAAATAATGGAAAAATGGAAGCTGATGTACGTTCCAAATTGTAGAATTCCGTTTCTAGGAGCATGAGAATTACTACTTGGCGTTAAAGTCTTTGTGTATTTTTCGAAAAACCCGGTTCACTTTCTCACGCACATCGCGCAGACGCCCGAGTGACCAGTGTCCAGCTCTCGGACGGAAACTACCCTCTGCGACCCCTGAGATGTAGGTATAGTGTTCGCCAATCCACCTGAGCACACCTGAGTTGACCTGCCGGTCAGTATCAGTCAGGTGTACCCGTGGGTCGTAAAAGCGGTGCTGCAAGACCTGATTTAAAACACTATTCAAAGTTATCTGTTATTACCGTTGATTCTGCCGAAAACTTGACAAATTTTCAAAATTGCCGCCAAAATCGAAGACACCTGGAGAAGTAAGTGCATCCTGGCATGCCTGCTTGAATTAACGCGTTATTGTACATTGTCGAATTCGATTTCAATCTCGGTTCAATATTCTGCACAAAAATGATATGGTTGCGTTATAACGCGCGGTTCAATTGTTAAAAACGTTCGAAGCGAATTGAATATAGGTTTTTTTTCGTGCTTGAAACGTTCGATGTAGATTAGAAAAAAATAATCGACATACTATGTTTCTTGGGTTAATGAATTTCGATTCGAAACCAACCGAACTTCAACCGATGTTCGATTTTCCAATCGATAACAATTTCAAACTTGCACTTTTCACTCGTTACCTGTCAAATGATACTGTGGATCGATTCATTCTCGAAAAAATTGCACAATGAGAAGCTCATTCGTTATTAATTGTTGAAATATTCGATTCCCGAGGCCTGACATGAAATGGTGTCTAATCAACCTATAGAACCTTGATATATTGTATAGAAAAATTTCGTGTCACGACGAATTTATGCTACTGAATAGGTATATATTACCGCGTGATAAAATCTACTAAAATCTTTTCCACGGTATGTACAATAAACATGTTTTTTTACGAAGCTCGCTCGACCGTATTTGGGGGTTGATGGCCATCCCTCACGACACACAACGCATTTATGTTCGCCTGGTTCACCCTGACCACGTTTGTATATAATATGCATACGTGCCGCGCTATGCAAATTGTGTTGAGCGTAAGAATTTGAATCAATATAAGTTGCGTGTACAGAATCTGCCCGAAAACAATTACTTCTATTTCCTTTTCCCGGGATAAGAGGTTATATTCGCAAATTATGCTCGTATGTCGGCGACGTAGTCTTACGATAAAAATGTTCGAAATTATCAGGTTATACTCTCCAAGTATTCGACATTTTTCAAAAAAATTACCGTTACGCCAGCACATTCGAAATTCGAAATTCAAACTTTGAATATCGGAATGAAAAAATTCAGCCAAATACAAACGTCATTGATATCCTGTATTTGGAGCGAAGAGGAGCGCGATGTGGTAAATAAATAATTCACAGTCACACCTGTAATCGATTTGCAGTAAACCAATGTTCCGTTTTTAACGACTAGCAGCGTGGGCTATAGTTTAATAATGATCCGTCGATTTTTATCGCATTCACGATAGCCTTGCGCCACTTACAGTAATTTATAAAATCGTACTTGACTTACATACAAGGTACTTTTCATTGAAATCGTCTACTGCAACAGAATAAAGAGCAGATTTGTTCTATAAGATTCCGCGAGTTACTAAGGGGACGAAATATTAGTCAAGAATGGCCTGAGCTTCTGATAATTTTGCAGAATAATGGTGCTTGCAACCCGTGGAACGCAGTCGATCGGGTCCTGGTTACGTTCGTTCAAAAATCTGAAGTTACTTCCGTTAGTATCCGGATTTCACGTTGCAGGCATGGAGAAACCGGACTCTTCAATGGGCGGTGGAAGCGTCATCGAACTCGAAGATCGCGATCCAAATAATTTAAATCAACATCTTCAGGTAAATCGGAGAAAAAGAGAATTGTAGAAAATAAATTAGAACGCCCTTTGCGTATCCCCGCAATTAACGGCTTAATCACCCCAAGATTCAGAATTTTTCAAATCGGGTTAACGATGTGAACGGATTACGTTCATAATCAATAACCAACACGGCTAATCTTTGTTTTATACAAACAAATCAAAATTTATTGAAAAATTCTTGCGTCCTTCCTCTTTTTTTTTCAACAGTTGCTGCACGCAGAGTAGATAACAATATTGCCCTAAAAGATAACAAAATTTTACCTATCCACCAAATATTTAACCGAGGATATACCTGGATCGTTAAATATTCAATGCAGTATAAAACAAGAGGTGGAAAAATTCTTATAACTGTATTCACCCTGCATATAAATCTGAAACATTCACCCAGATTTAAGTCGTTCAAACGAAAAAAAAAGTTAATTAATTCTCAGCACAATTTTCTTTTTTGCAATCTGATAAATCTTGTTAATAATTGTAAATTCGTCTAGGTGATGTGGGACGATGTGATCGGGGAGCCAGATGGTATCAGGAGTCCAGAGTGCGCGTGGAGACTGAGTAGCCACTGCTTCCGGCTTTCGAGGGGTTGCTGTTACGTGTTCCTTTCGGTTCTCGTAGCGCCGCTGGCAGCCCTTTGCCTAGGCTTTACCTTCGCGTGTCTGGCCTTTGAGGTATGTAGGTATATAGGTAGAACACATCCCACTACCGCGAGTACACAAATGTGTGCGTGAGTAATGTCAGTGACCTTTTCGGCATTGTCCAACACGCAAGTCCATATATTGTGCACGCACGTGACGCATATATCGCCAAACCATAAACACACAGCCGCAAAACCCCTTCGCGGTAAACCCGAGAGGTAAAAAAGATCGATAAACTTTAACCCTGTATATTATTTTACATGTGTACAATAAAAACGAAGAATCTATGCAGAGTTCGTTTACTGCAAGCGCCAGAATATCTTTCGTACCAAATTATTCGTTCAACTCTTATTGAATAATGTGTATTTTATATATAACATTGATAGACGGACAGATCAATATGGCCGCCGTTGACACGCTTGCGATTTGATTTTTGTCACACGATCATTTCGGGCGTTTAAATGTCATCGAGCGTTGTTTCACGACAAGCGAAATGACGGCAAGAATAGCTTGGTTATCATTTTACCATTGATTCTGGCTCAAGAAATGAGAATTTACGATTATTATGAAACGTAGGTTAAGTAGAATTGTCTAAGGCGATGTAATTCTCACTAAAACGGCGTGCTCGGACCGTAATTAAACGTTATTTGTCATATTTCAGCACATTTGGTGCATTGCCCCTTGCCTTCGAGTTTGGAAAATCTCCTGCGCAGCGACGAGGAACTTCTGCATGGCTTCTGTTCAAGCTGTTGTTCGTCCTTGCACAGAATCCGTCGGTTATCTATTTCACAACGTTCGAATTATGAATCAGAGGTTGCCGGACGGCCCGGATAGAAAGGACGATATACTTATTATCTAAGCCGAAACCGAAGGAGTAAGAAACAAATCTGAATAAAGCATATAAGATAAAAAAAATACGCTGGTGATCCAAAAATATTTAATTAATTATTATAATAAGATCGAAGAGAGAACTTTTATGAAACACGATGTACAAACGGTTACAGAGATGATAAGAAATTTATGAAAATTTATATAATACAGATATACGTATTTATAGGTACATAGTTCAATATATAATTGTATAAATCCAATTTCGTTGTTGTTCATGCGAAAAAAAAGGTACGGTGAAGTCTGTTTTTAAAGAATTATTGCTTTAACCTAGCAATTATTTTATTAGTTTTCGTGCGAATAATAATTAATTTGTCCTAACCGATAATGTAAGATTATGCGATTACGGTTGAAAAATCTATTGTCCAAAGGTGACCAAATATCCGTCCAATGCGCCCAAAAATTGAGTGTTTCTAATAAATGGAAGACATTTAATATTGAATAGAAAATTTGCAATTTATTTATACGAAAACGATACAAGTGTTTGTTCCGATTTAAAAGCTATGAGTTTAAAAATCCCGCCACGAGACGTTGCGCTCAACAGGCCTTATCTAATGTTCATATTACGCAGTCGTGCGCAAACGATTGTGTAACGCAATCGTTACGTCATAGGTCTTGTGTTGCCCACAAAATAATAATATCATATGCAAAAATTTCGCAACAACACTTGTATCCTAAATTACACATTCCATATTTATGAAAACAAGTTGCCTAGGTCATCAGCGACGTATCTCATGCAGCATATACAAGCTCGTCGCTCATTATCACTGATTGCTTAATTTTCTCGCTTTTTTTACTGCTGAACCGAATAGATACCATGTATTAAATGTGTATTTACGGTGCAAGCACACCAGTTGATTCACGACGACATGGCCGTTCAGTTGCAAAAGTTTTTCACTAAACTGGGCAATGCTAACCCTGTTCAATCGGCTAGGAGTATCCTTTATAAATAAATTGTCGATTATACATCGGTGCTAATGTACTACTTGACTTTCATTTATCAACATTAACTGTGTGCGTGATGATTGATTCTTTCAATATAAGCCAAAACGATTTTTCACTGTGTTCAAATTAGGAAATCATACCTATGATAGTTAAAATTTTCGTCCGTTTGTCTTTTCTTTCATATTTTGGTCGTATTCATTTTTCCTCTAATTCACCGAAAATGTTACTCTGTGTACATGGAACATTGTAACTTTGAAGCAATGAAACAAGGCAACTTATGATACACCGTATTGTTCTTTATTCGAATTTCCTCAGATTTGTCTGTTTCGGCGTGTACGAGAAGCCAATGTGAGTACATAATTTAATTAGCCCGAACTAACCCTTTCACTTCATTGAATGCTTTCTTTGGATTTTGTTCGAGTATACAAAACTATGACCATGATAATATTTTGTGCCTGTCTGTTCGGAAGATTGGTTGAGGTTACAGAGACTTTCTACTTCCGTTTGATCATCTGCGTTCTGCTACCACTCTCTAGTGAAGATAAACTATACTAGCCAGACAAACGTTGGTAACACGTCAAACTCCCGCCTCACATGGTAAAGAAGAGAAAACCGCGAAATATAATTTATCTTGACGTATTTTTTTGACAAAAATTTTGCCTACACCATTTCCTGTAGATATTTGAAATAAATTTTTTGTTTGGTTTTAGAAAAGTACTTCATCATTATTCACATACTGTAAGAATATCGTGAATTTTTCAAGTCAAGATTACGAATAGCATTATTTATTATACAATTATTACAGAATCTACGTGAGAGCGATCAAGATGAAAGTAATTTTAAAAATTTTGCATAAGTAATCAATTTCATTTCATATTTTTTTTTTCTTATTACTTATCACGGTGAACTGCTAAACTTTTAAAATAATGCGATTCAAAACAAATATGACATTTTCAGCATCATTTCGATGGAACGACGCGTTGAATTTGGAGTCGCAATTAACGCAGGATGAGATCCAGGTTCGAGATCAGTTCCGAGTTTATTGCCGGGAGAAGCTGCTGCCGCGGATAAAACATGCCAATAGAACCGAGTACTTTGACAAGAATATAATTATCGAGTTGGGGGAAATCGGTGCCTTAGGTTGCACGATTAAGGGATACGGATGCGCGGGAATTTCAAACGTAGGATATGGTCTCCTGGCTAAAGAAATCGAGGCTATTGACAGCAGTTACAGATCAGTTCTTTCCGTACAATCTTCCCTCGTTATGGGCGGTATTGACATGTTTGGAAGCGAAGAGCAGAAGCAAAAATATATTCCGGCGTTAGGTGGGTCGCTTGATTAAAATTACCATATATAAGTGCATTGGTCAGTACCCTGTATAAGAGTATCAACGATCTTTTCCCCAGGATCTGGAAAACTAATCGGATGCTTTGGACTTACCGAACCGAATCACGGCAGCGATGTATCCTCGATGGAATCTCGAGCTAAATACGACGGAACAAAAAAGGTTTACAAATTATCAGGGAGCAAAACTTGGCAAGTATAATAATACGTGTAAGGTTGAATCATCGATCGTTCTGTTAAATCTCATGCCGTATTATATTGGGGGGATTATGTATCGTATTATATTTAACTTTACAAAAAGTTTTAAAACTTTGAAGTTATATTGAAATAAAAAAGTCGCCTGCGCATAGGCAACCTTGCTTTTGCGGGAGATAAAATCCAACAGTCGAAATTCGGGCTGCCCAAACTAAGGCGAACTTTGTTTAGGAATAATCTTCCTGTAAACTTTGAAGAATATTTGAAACTCGTTTCCGTGACGTGGTGAAAAAATTGATAGAGAAAGAAACAAAGTAATTGAGTTTTAAGAAAGTGGGTGAACAAATTTTGTCTTTGTTTTGATTGTTGTCGATTGATTGGTGGTTCTTCCATGTAATTAGGATAACCAATTCACCGGTGGCGGATATTCTCCTTGTTTGGGCAAAGTGTGAAGATGGAAAAATTCGGGGTTTTATCGTCGAGCGAAAGGGTAACGAAATGGGACTGTCGACGCCGAAGATCGAGGGGAAATTTTCTCTGAGAGCTTCGGTTACCGGAATGATTTTAATGGACGACGTTATAGTGCCGGAAAACAACGTGCTCCCGAATGTTGCCAGTTTGAGGGTATAAAAGATGAATGAAAAAAAAAAAAACGAACATCAATTTTTGCAGCGATATTCCTGGTTACTTTCACGAATCTTTCAGGGGCCTTTCAGCTGCTTGAACAATGCGAGATACGGCATAGCCTGGGGTGCTTTGGGGGCCGCTGAAGCTTGTCTAACTTTAGCAAGAGCTTACACTATGGACAGGACACAATTTCATAGACCTTTGGCGGCTAATCAAATTATGCAAAAGAAAATGGCCGACATGATAACCGAGATATCTATCGGACTGCAAGCCTGCCTGCAAGTTGGTAGACTCAAGGATAAGCAGGAGTAAGTTGTACATATTTATAATCGGCATTAAACTTCAATTCTTGAAAATATTGCAAGAGAATTTGTCTGTTTTTTATCTTTTTCTCTTCGTTTTTTGATTAGAATTTAACTCGAGGTAATTGTTGAAACGAGATTTTAATGGATAAATTTTTCGACGTAATTTCGCGCAGAGCAACACCGGAAATGATATCTTTAATAAAACGAAACTCGGCTGGAAAGGCGTTGGACATTGCGAGAACAGCGCGAGACATGCTTGGTGGAAATGGTATTTCCGACGAATATCACATAATACGACACGTGATGAACCTCGAGGCGGTAAACACTTACGAAGGTGGGTGTACGAATTCGATCAAGTTATGTCTCTTATTTTTGTTTTCTACGTATATTGGGATCCTTAAGGTTTGATAATTGTGGCCGAAACAACATGGCGTCGCAACTGAATAATCAGCCGATTGTTTCATGAGGTTTTTGGAGCAAATTATGTGAATATCAAGACACAAAGAACTCCAAGCAAGTTGTTAGCGTTTCTTTTTGTTCCATCAAGTTCATGTCAAGGAAAATGAATGGCATAAAAACACTTTTACAATTAAATACAATCCGGCTGAAATTTTTCATATTTCGTCTTCCAGAGATATTTGCGAAAAAGATTCTCAAACGTCGGGAACACACGGATATTTTACGCAACATAAATCATGAATAACGAACGACGTATTTAATCACGTTGCAGGTACTCACGACATTCACGGATTGATACTTGGCAAGGCGATAACTGGAATAGCAGCATTTGCCAATTAAAAGATAATGCGATAGATCTACTCAGGAAAAGAGAACAATGAAATCATCGTATAAATTGTGAGATTGGTTTTTACGTCCGAAGATCATTCGAATGTTAAATTACGTTAATGTATCGTTTATTTTCATTTTTTTTATTCACTCTTCTTGTTTCCTTGTTTGTTGTTTTATATTGAATAAAAATTTTGTTGAGAAATAAAAGACTTTCTTCTCACTCATATCCGTACCGTATGCATTATACATTTATACGATGTGATACGCTTGACGTAATTTATTTATTTTCATATCTATTGTTTGCTAAATACCTTATTCTTGAGAAGGAGCCAGCGTGTTTGAAAACTTTTTCTTCCATCACTTGAACACACAAACAATCACCATTATTAGAAAATCGATAATTTACTAGCTAAGAAAATTACGATCATAAAATTTTTCCTTGGACGAACACCGGATTATCTATTTTTATAAAACAAACAATTCACGATCCAAAATCACATGATTCCCGCTCACGATCGACTGTCCGACAATTCACGTTTCGCGTAAATCTGCTTGCTGCAGCGCTGCCTGCGGAAACTGAACTGAGAGAAACGAGTGAGTTGATACCTACGGAAAATAGAGAGTGGGGAGAATTTGCACGCTGCCGATGTGTTTACGTGTTACGTTGATTATTCCGAAGCTGTGCGAGGCAATCGACTCGATGAATATAGGCTCTGCACTCTTCAATTTGAATAGTTTTTGGCCTAATTCTGTCGTTTCGAACTAGTTTTACATGTTCAATGAATAAAAACCACGGTTTTCTCCAATACATCTGTGCTGGGAAACTTTTCAAAATTTGATAGGGTAACGACTAAGTTCTATATCAACATTTTTTATAATTTTCACAAATTTCCACCTATCTTGTCTTCGAAAATCCAATCTAACATTATTATGATTCCCTATTTTTACATGGACAGACGTTTGTTTGCAAGGGTACGTAGTACTCCTGCTTTTACCGACCGAGCAAACGTGCCCTCATTTTTTATATATCGAAGAAACAAACGAACGGGCGAGCGATGCACCGAAAAATTTGAATCGTGTCCGTTACTTTGTTTATTTAATATATGAAAAACAAGGGGGAGTTTCCTCCGTCGGTAAGGCAGGAGCACTGCATACCCTTAATGAGAAAATATTACCCCTTTTTCACGTATTTAAGTATTCGAATATACCGAACGATTTTCTTACGAGTTTTGAAGAAACAAATAAATATTATGTAATATACGAATGTAATCGTATATAAAGCTGTAAAATAAACCATCGGAATTACGAATATATGTTGATAATTAGTAATGATATTGAATTTTAATTACTTAGTAATTAAGTGTCAAAGTACATAATGTCAATTATTATCATACAGGTATACAACACACGATGCGTGCATATTAACTATGTATACATACTGCATATACATACCTACATATATGTACATACTATAAATAATATATAGTATGTTAAAAGAAATTATAATATATATCAGTGCTACACTCGTTAGTTATATAATATATACATATAACAATGTTATACACACACATATATATATATGTATATATCATAATAATTACCATTCAAACTGTGTTTAAATATATTACTTCTCGACTACGATAAGCTCTTTTCTGTAAAACTTAGTCAACATATTATTATTATTATTATCATATAGTTTACAAATTATTTATATAGTTGCCCGATGCGACTTCGAACGCGATAAACGTTAATGACAATGATGACGGTAATAATAATAATAATAATATTAATAATAACAACAACAACGATAATCAATAATAAAAACATAAATTATACCATAGTCCGCAGTTCGAGGTTTCATGTTTGATTTTCTATGATTGAATTCCGTGGCTTAGTTATCACGATTAGATTAGTACAGTATAAGTTTATTTTTTATACCGATTATCGCGTTTCGGGAAAACAATTGAGGTTCGTAACCGCGGGTGTTTTGCATTTTTAATTTAATTTCATTTACGGGTTTTTTTCTTTTTTTTTTTTCTCTTTTTTAATCTGTTTGTTTATTTATTTATTTTTTTTTGCTGTCTTTGTCTTTAATAAATACCTAACGTACCAAAGTAATAAATAATAATTATAATAGTCATTATTTGATTAAGCTATCCTTTGGTGTGTATTACAATGCGTAAGTATATATAATATAATATGTTAATATGTATATAATAACCGTTTTAATAATTGTTAACCTGACTGACGCGATGTTCTCTTGTGATTTTTGAAGTATTAGTTACATCGTCCTGTGTACTGAAACGAAAACTGGCGAAAATCCATTGCTATTGTTATATTGTTTGTTTGTTTGTTTGTTTTTTTTTCCCCCTTCATCTTCTCGTTTATCTCTCACATCATATTTTTGGTGTGTTTATTTATTAACGTTTTTTACTCCGTTTTTTTTTTTTATTTTTCTTCAATATTCTTAAGTACGATATTAATGTCTACTTATATTATAAACCTACTTCTAGTTACGTCTATATGTATAATCCTTGCGACGTGTTTCATTTTAATTAAATTATATATTTATATGGTATCAAGTACTCGAAAATACTTCTGATGGCAAATGAAAAGTAAAAGAAATCATTACGTTTTCTTTCTCGACACACGTTTTTTTTTTTTTTTTTTTTTTTTTTTCAGCTACAATATTTAATAATTAAGGTATTCTTGTCTAGTTTGTGTTGATTTTTTTTTTTTTTTCCAATCTTTTTATTCTTACGTCGCGCTACATTTTTCTTTCTCTCGATCTCTTTCACTCCGCGCGATCGTTATATTATAATCATAATTATAATAATATAATCATAACAATTCACAATTGTTTAGTACTTGCATTGTTATTGTTTTCCTTGTGTTTTTCTGTTTTTTTTCTTCACGGCTTTAGATTACTTTGTTCACTTCTTTCACCTCGTTTTGTTTATTCGACGTTTTTTTTTCAGCAATCTTATTTTATTTATTTTTTGTTTATTTTTTTTTTTTGCTCCTCCGTAATTTTCTCATTTCGTTTTCTGTCTTTATTTTATTACTTTTATTTCAAGCATTTGCTTACTCCTCTCTGTAATTAATTAGATTTAATATACATGTATGTATAATCTTTACTCCTTATTGTCGTGCGAACTGTTTTTTTTTTTTTTTTTTTCTCATATATTACACTAATAATCGGCTGTGATGCGGTTTGGGAAGAAAAGAAATCCAAAAAAAAAAAAAAATCAAAAAAATAAGAACAAACAGGCAAAGGTAAAAAAAAAAAAAAAAAAAAAAAAAAACTGCAATCCTTCGATCATCAAATTATAATTATTATAACTCAGAAGCATTTAGATCGCGTTATTAGATTTCTTCATCGTTAAATTTATAATCGAGCAGTGAGGAAAATCAATATGTGAGTAATACGTTCGTTGATATATTATTTGATAATAATTGACGAAGGAGAAATTTTTTAAATTTACGTTAACCGGAAATGATATTGAATTGCAATATTCTTTGTCCGTTTCGTCCGTATGATAATTTACGAGATATGTGCGAGTATTATGATAATAGAAATTGTATACACGTTTTTGTTGTTGCTTTTTGACCTTTTATCGTTTACATTGTACAATTTTAAATAAGGTAAGAAAAAATTAATTGAATGAAAAGAAGAAAAAATAAATAATACAAAGTATAAAACCAACGATTTTTCCGTTCGTCTAAAATTTTTCAACTCGTAAACGAACTGCATTAAGTGTTTAAAATACGTGTGAGTGTTAAAATTATAGATAATAATTGAAATTTTTTTTAAATATTCGCCAAGCGTTTCGATAAATACTATTATACAAACAAACAATAAATAACGCTGTACTATTTATATTTCTTTGTGACATAAGTCAGTGCGGTAATAGTATTTATAATAATTATAACTATAATTACAATAATAATACTCGGTAAACGGAATGATTATACAATGAAATGTATCTGTATACGTATACATGTATGCACGTAAGTAATTGGAATGTATTTTTGGTTTGTTTCCCCAGCAATAAAATTAACGTTTTTTTAATCTGAAAAAAATTAATACGTAACCGAACTGTAGGAGAAAAAAGAAATAAATAAATAGACGGATACGAAGAAAAATTGGCTAGTATGCGTAAATCGATAAGTAACTGCATACGTGATTTGTGCTTCGTAGAATATTATTTTTATGAATTTTGATATATGTATAGTATATAATATTCTCTTCCTGGTTGCCTTTTACAATGTTTGTTGATTAAATATTCAATTATCATTTATATTTATGTATATAGCAATTACGTACACGTATTTTTAATATACATATACTATACATATATTTATATATGTGATTGCATTCAAAAATTTATTCATACACACGAATCGAAAAAAGAGCGTCTATTGAAAATCATTGTATATATACTTGTGTCTTGACTGCAAATTAAGAAAAATTTTATCTACGTTATTGTTTCCCATTTTTCGCATTCTAATACGTAACAGTGTGAAAAAAAACTGTGAATGCATAATTCATATTATACATAATAATAATAATAATAACGTATAATACGGAGATATATTTAAATAGGTTTTCGATACTAATTTTACTCGTGTTTATTTATTACTTGTATTTTTCCGTACGTGTTCTCTGTTTTCTTTGTTGTCTTCTGCTTTACCTTTAATTGTTATTATTATTTACACTACGAAACAGCGAAATGAGTTTCAATTTTTATCAATCAATCGATCGATCAATCAATCATCCGATTAGACAATTTATTCATTAATTAAGTAAGATTGCCGCATGGCCGATCGCTTTGAATTTCTTCTACGTCTGCGTGTACGATTCTATAGCGATTGCTTTTATTTATTTATTTATTTATTTTTTATTGCATCATTCCAGTTCTCGTACAATTTTAGGATTAAATTTTGATTGTCAATTTTGTTGGGATTAAAATTTCGCGAATGATGATCGTGTCGAAAATTTGGTGAAATCGGTAACCATAAAGCCAATCGAAAGCTCGTCTATTATTCTACTGAAAATGTTCATGTTTCAAATCATACAATGTTTTGAAAGAAATCGGTGTGTAATTTATTGCACGATTTATATCGTAAATTTGATAAAGTATATAAGATATCTAAGAATGATTTACGAAAGCACGAACCATCGACAATAGAACGAAGCACGAAGATCAACAATATTGTCAATTATATAAATTTTGATCTAGCATATGCGATGATTCGGTCTTTCGTGATTTATTATGTGATTTCTAATGTAATTCATAGAATTTACAAGATAAATCATGTAGTAAATTACACGTTGAATTCTTGTAAAGCGTATTATGAATTTGACACGTGAACATTTTCAGTATGGTTGGTTGAAATTTTAACTACATATTTCTACACGTTTGTTGGTTATAAATGAAATGTAAACGGATTTCGTAGGAGATAAGAAAGCTTTTTTTATGTAAATCGATTTGATTCGATTGATCGTGCAAAGAATGCATCGTGTTTTACAGTCGAAATTCAAGATGGCGGTTCAAATAATCGATGCCGTTCAATTGTTTGCGTACAATATTCGCTTCTCTTTTTTTTTTTTTCCTCCCCTCGTACCAAACAATGCAAATTCTTGAACGTACATAATTTAAATAACAGCGCCGGATAGAATAACGCACGCGCAATCGTACGAACACAAATTTCAGCGATATTACTAATAATTCTCATTAACGATAGTATAATATATCATTTGTTTATACTTATATCATACATTATAGTAATTATTACTTTTAATATATTATACTATAGTTTCAATTTTTTCTTTTTTTCTTTTTTTTTTTTTCTTGTTCAATTCTTCTTTATCATTACCACTACTATTATCATTATTTTTACTTCTCTTCCTCCGTTCATATGCGCTTATCTATACATCTCATTATATATTCACTATATACGTTATACGCGTGTCCCACTTTTATACATTATACGTACCTATATGACTACATATCGCATCTCTACCTAAAGTCGAGCTAAAAACTTTTGTTTCTTAACAAAAAATCTGTCGTATGTATACATATATATATAATGGTAATAATAATAGTAATAATAATAATAATAATCAACGTAATCGCGTTACACACAGTTTTATTTGTTAGATTCCATTAATTTTTCTCTCTTTTCATTCCTATACAAAGTTGTTTTCATCTTTTCTTTGTATATTTTCGTTCTCCTCGTAACTATAATAAATTTATTTACAGAATTATCATACAATATTTTTCATTCACTGAGAGTTATCATTATTATGTATAATAAATTCCGTATTATGTACACACCCTATGCATTTATGGGTATTACAGTACGTACGGCAACGACTACGCGGGAGTTACACTCACTTTGTTGTTTTCTCTATTTCTAATTTGTTTGAAAAAAAATTTCGCACAAACCGCGCGCAAACAGTGGCATCAATTTTTAGCTTATTTTATATTTTAATGCAAAAAAAAAAAAAAAAAAAAATGTCTGGAACTTAAAATACAAGCTTTATTTATCGTTGGTAAATTTTTGCAAAAGTTGATCCGTTTGTGAAAATATTTTTTTTTTTTTCACATTTGCAGTTTGTACGAGCGATGCGAACTTCATTCGTTTATCTCTCCCTCTTTAATATGTGTAATTTTACATCGATCGAATTGATATTTTATAAATTAATTCAAAAATCGAACGTTCCGTGTCGTTTTAAATATCGTTTCTAACATAAAGTGCGCGCGCAGCTCGCGCGTTGCCGTTCAACTGTAATTCTGTGTCTGACCAATACGCTGATATCTACTACTTATTTTCTGTAGCGCGGTTAATTCGATTTCCGATCAAACTGCAATGTATGTCTACGAGATGTTAGAATCGTTCTTTGTTTTCTCGGTCTTTCTGTTATTTGGTTTGCTTGGAATCTTCCATCTGTTTTTTTTTTTTTTTTTTTTTTTACTCTTTTGCAGTGTATTTACGACTTTCAGTATATTTCGCCGCACAATTTGGTTCATTCTTGGTTCAAAATGCTTCATCCGTGTCGTGACTAAAGTAAAATTACTTCCATCTTCATCTTTCTATTTTTCTATACATATATATGTATATATAGTTTGTGTGTGTGTGTGTGTGTGTGTGTGTTTATAGTGAAAAAATCGCTCGTCTGCATTTTGCTTACTACCTCAATTACACAGATATATACTTACACAATCTATCGACAGGCATATAACATGTATATAACCTATATACCTCTACCTATGTATATAATATACACATAATGTACCTAAATTTAACAAATTATTCATCTTCATCGTCATCTTACTTTACTTCATCCTATCACTTTTAATATCTTTCTTTTTAAATTTCGGTGACTCGGTAGCGTGTATTGTTAATATGTATATCTATTGTATATATGTATAGTATGCAATATACCTATATATATTGTTACTAATATTTAAACCCTTAATCGTGCATCTTTGTCTTCTTCTTATTTTTTTTTTTTTCATCTTTGATTAAAATTAAAATTATTACAATAATAATAATCATGTTTGTTAATATATATATATATATATATATGTATATATATATGTTTATTTTGTACTATATATGATCTTAACCCAGTAGCCATAGTTATATATACATATATACACGGCTACTCTTATTGGTACGCGTTTTCAGTTTTATATGCAATTTAATTATTATTGTTATTGTTGTTATTATTATTATTATTGTTGTCATTACTGTTGTTATTATTATTATTATTATTATTATTTTCTTGTATGTTTTCTTCGCACAAATTTCACCTCGGTTTCTTTTAATTACATCTCGTGAAAACCTCGATGTTTCTGTTTTATCATCTCCCCCGTTTGCAATCCGTTCACTCTCGTTCACTTGTTTGTTCGATTGAATTTCATTCCTTATTAATTTTTTTATATTATTCTTGCGAGTATATAATATTCGTATAACGCGTTGCACAGTGGCGTTTTTGTGTAATTATCAAACACGCGCAAAGTAACTTATTATACCTATGTATATAATAATAATAATTTATATAATATATATATATATATATGTATACATATATATATATAGTGTAATATGATATACCTAAAAATCAATTAGGTACCCAATGATATATTTCTTTACTTATGTATTGTTATCCGTTGGAATGAATAATTGATTAATCACCACGCTTTAATTTTCATTATATTATTATACTTATTATTATTATCTCGCATATATACGCATATGTATAATACATATAACAACATATATGCGTTTCCGAACGGATATATATATATATATATATATATATATATCATGATTCCGATCCCGTTTTTCTTCTTTTCTCTAATTGTATTATAGTTATAATAATAATAATAATCGTTATTATTTATTACTATTCTATTAAAATTATATCATGACTCTTACTAAATTATCCTTATTGTTTGTATTTACGTACGTATATGTATGTATGTATGTATGTATTTGTCTTATTTTAATTCAAATTCTTCATTTGTTAATATATTATATTATATAATTTATTTACAACAATATATATACACATATATATATATATATATATATGTATATTATGTTTATATATTTATATATATATATGTATATATATATATATATATATCGAGTGTGATTGTTTTGCCTCGCGTTTTAAGAACGCGTCACAAGCATATTCGCGTCATTTTCTTTCTTTCGTTTCTTGCCTTTTTCCCCATCTTCGTTTTAAATATACATTAGAGTTAATAATTATTCTCACAGGCGCTACAACGATTTGTAATATATGTATAATAATAATTGTTTCTCTTCCCTTCGGCATATTCGTTATTCTTCTTTGCCTTTTTGTTTATTTATTTTTTTATTTTTTTTTTTTTTATCCTCACAATCTGGTTTCTCGTGAAATTATTGTTTGTTTGTTTGTTTGTTTGTTTTGTTTACTTCAAATTATGTTGATTATACGCTATGTAATATCGCTATGTGCATTATACAAATGTTCTATTCTTATACCGATCCTTATTAATACTTATTCTAAACATTATTGTAATATAATTTATACATGTATTATATAACTTTTGTCCGGGCGACCAGCAAGGAGTTATAAAACGAGTCGATCTTTCGTTCCTTAAAATCTTTTTTCACTGCACTTACGACGGTGGAAATTTCGAGTACGTTGTTCGATTTCGACGCGGATTCGTAATGCGACATATGTAGGTGTAAAATGATATTCGCACATAATGTACGATTTGTTTTCCGCTGAATGCATAAACAAAGAAATTAAAAAGATATAAAAAAACTTTAAAAAACAAAAAAGAACGTGAAACAAAAACACAGCAAAACTTTACATTTACCGAATAAAATAGCAACGAAATTTTGACTAGATATTATAATATGTATTCAATACACGGATCATCTTTTAAAGATGATTTTTAACCCGAGAAATAAAGACTAGCTGCACAATTATTATATATACGAATTGTGAACGAAGTATTTGACTAACTATTATAATCAATACATATTTAACAACACATATTAATATTGAAATAGGATTAATATAATGATAATAGTATATTAACGATAATAATATAGGAATAAATCATCTTTGCCTACACTAAATAATAATAGTAATGAAATATATATATAAATGGCAAAAATATGGCACCTTAAGTATACAGTAGCGATTGGCGAAGGGAAAATTGAAAAAAAAAAAAAAAAAACAATAAAAAAACAAAGAAATACTTAAAACAGAAAACATGTAATAATATTAATAATGATGAATTGAAAACTCACAGATAGTTTGCGGTAATGAAGTTCGCGGTTTACTTTGAATTGCATGAATTCAGGTGTATTTACGTATAATTTCGTTTGTTTTTCCCCATCAATCGAACAACGACTCTCTTTTCCCGTAACCGCGGATGCATTTCTTTGTCCGTCTAGATCTGTGCAGCGTGTGTGTGAAAAGATTTATGAAAAGGGTAGATCCTCTTCGGGTGACTCGTCGTGATACTCCTCGTGGTCGGACGTATGTCACAAAACGTCGGATGCTTGCCGAGATCCAAGGCCAATCGTCGGTGACAATTGACCCTCGTCCACAGCAACGGCTTTCGGGTCTTCGTCTTTCCATTTGTCCATCGAACGCCGCCTCGCATTCATAAAGAAGTTCCCAACTGTCGTTGGTTCGAGACCGAGCTGACGCGCGATTGTCACTTGCATCTCCTTCGACGGCCTCTTCGTTTCCTGCGGGGAACAATTTAGTCATGCCTTAAACTTCGACATTATTCTTCTCCCTATCTCTTTCTCTCTTTCTATGTAGATAAATAGATAGACATATAGATAGATATACGGATAGATAGACATATAGATAGACGGATAAATAGATAGACGGACAGGCAGATAGATAGATTGATGAATAGATAGATACAGAACTCTCTCTCTCCCTCTCTCTCTCTCTCTCTCTGTCTTACTCTCTATTTTTCTTTTCTCGAACAAATTTCGGAATATAGTATATTGCGTTACTAGCGCGAAGGGTGGGCGATTTCCGACAAGTGTGAAGTTTGCAGCGTAAGCCAAGGCGAGCGGTAAGGGCTTCGCTTGGTCGCCATTTTTGTTGCAATTTGTGTACAGCGTGTAGGTTTTGTGCTGCAGTCTGACCAATTAAAAATAAAAAAAAAAAAAAAATTCATCAGCTCTCGGACGCCGCCATTTGCTACGGCCATTTTTGTTCCTACGGAAAATTCATCGTGTAAAGACCTTCCTCTATCCCCTAGTCTATCTACGGACCTTGTTTTCCAACACCTGTGACCGAGAATTCGATTTGAAAAGTGCAACGAAGGTGACATTGACAACGGGTAAAATTGAGGTTAGGTAACTAACGCTCGGTGAAACGGTGCGCAAAATTGAGTTATTCTATAGTGCGCATGCGCCGTAGACAGCCTTAGTGTGTAAAATGTAGCATCTCAGTTGAGCGCATGCGCGAACGATGTTGTACGGAACTTTTCGAAAATAGGGCACTATACTCTTCGCGCGGTTTTTGGTAAAAATGATGCTAAATTGGAAAACGGCGAACTGGAAACCGCGGTTGGAATTTCCATAGCAAGTCGCGACACAGCCTCGAATTCTGCATTCTAACCTGCACATGTGTAGCCTCGTGGATGGCCTAGAATATGTATGTATATAATGCGGGGAAAGCTGAAGGCCTAGCTAAGAAGTTGCAACTAGAAGCGAAATTATTCAAGACAGATCGATAATGTGGAAGTTGCCAGCGGACACCGCGTATTGTATATGCTTTCCCCTTTGCATGTTACTTATAGCTTGTAGGTAAATGCCGCCATGTGTGCATATCCTCAGACCAATGAGTTTTGCATAATGCGAATCGAATGTTTAAAGGGGAAAATGCAATTGCAGATACACCCAAATTTTTACTATTCCCAGACGCGCTGACAGCTTTTCCATTTTCTTTGCTCGGTTTTTATACCGATAGTTTCCAAAACTTCACCTATCTGTAAACTTTCAATATTGTTGAAATTTGTACCTTAGTACTCGAAAAGGAGCTCCGTTCATGCGTAAGAAAAACAATTTGCCGAGCTTACCAAATATGGCTGAAGAAATGTTTCATTGACTCGAATAAATATGGTTCCCCTCAATAACCCAAATTATTACTCCGATTACTGTTATTTTTATTGAATCAAACAAACATTGTTTTCGACGTATATTTGCTTTCCACATTTGGTAAAACCAACAAATTCTTTGTACGAGTGTATCTGAACAGAGTAAGCTCGATTTTGGAAAAAGTATTTGTCGCAAACACGTTCCAATTTTGGTCAAAATATTTTCTGATTTCTCTGAATAGACGACCAACGACAATTAGTAAGAATCGATAAGATATAAAACTTGGGTCTGGAAGGCTTGAGCCATCTTTAGAGGAGTAGCACATTTGAAAAACGATGTGATTTTCCAAAAAAAAAAAAAAAACAGTCATTTCACCGATTTCTCTGTGTCGTACGAGAAGTGGAAGATAGCAGAGGAGGACAAAGAGGCTTACTTTAAAAATAGCCTGTAGAGTACGGCGCTGAAGGTCTGTGAAAACCAGTCGTGGTTTCTTGGGGGCGGGCTGTTGGTGTTCGGCCTGGGTCACCATCTCTTCTTTCCTCTTGCATGCTGAAACGATCGAAAACAAAGGAGGAACGTTTAGGAAATCCGTCCCAGGGCCTTTCTTACGACTGTGTAAAACTCAAAGCCCGCGTCGTGCAAAGTGCGGTGGAATTATTACAATTTTTGAAACGCGTTATAACTTCCAGAACCTTGTGAAATAAATTCATTTTTTCATTCATCGGATCAGTATTCGCGAAAAATAATCACCCTTGATGAGGTCAGTTGGCCAAAAAATGTTTCAATATTGCAATAAAAATTTTGGAAGTCTGTTCGATGATTTCGCTTTGCAAATTCACCGCAACGAGTTTTTTTTTTTTTTTTATCTTGGCGGCATTGCTGAATATTTAATTTTACAATATTGCATCGATATACTGATTATTATCAGTAAATGGCAATTGTGAATTGATTACTTGAAAAAAAAAAAAGAAAACCCGTTTCAGTCAATTTCTAGAAAATATAATCTTCCGAATAAAATAAGCCATCGTGGAGTGAAATTAAACGAATCTAATAGATTTCCAACCATTTAGAAGCTAAGCATATTTTAATTTTAATTAGAGCATTTTTTATTGTTGTACTTTTCAGCATACGAATATAATTTTTTGCCAACGAACCTAATTCGTTGTCAAAAAAGTTTTCCAACCGTAGAGAATTCCCTGCCGTTTATCAGTGAACATGGAATCAAAATCGTCTTGTCACTAAAATATACTTAAATTTCCCAGTCGATATACAAGAATCTGAAGAATTATTATTATAACCCGATTCCAATCGAGTATCTTCCTACCCCGAGGAACTTGATAACTTTGGGCGATTCTGGGATTGACTAATTTTAAGTCGTGCAAAATTTATGCCCGCTGTTATATCCGTCTCCGTCTCTGCAGAGCTGAGTTACTCTCGAGTGTATACCGTCACGATTTCGGGTTCAACTAAATTATAACACTGCCATTGGGTATGGCTGAGGATCACGAACATGCTGTTCACGAATTCTCTGTATCATCGGTATACAATATTTAAAAAATTTTCGTCTCCAGTCTCGAATAATTTATAGATTTGTTCTCTTTGTCTTTTTTTTTTTTCAATTCCATCTCCGAGAGATTTTAACAACGTATATAAAGTACGTATGAAGCGTATATACTCACTTGCTCGATGTGGAATTTGCGCAGCTGAAAAATAAAAAGAGAAAGATACGATGAGTATTGGATTGTGACGCTTTGCAAATCGACATGGAAATGTTCTATGAAAATTAACGAATTTGCCTGTGTTAGTTTGTTTTTTTTTTCTTCGTATGTATAATGTTACGTATGTGTTTGACGATGCATAGCTATATACCAATATATCAATAATACACATTTTAAATAAAAACACAAGTAATATATATATATATATATATATATATATATATATATATATATATATAAATATAGGCATCACAATATTCATGTTAAATATAACAGCTGGGATTGCATACGTTGCATAATTCCAAATTCATAGTAATAAATGGGTATAACGTCTACGTTGTTAAGGGAACGGGTATAACAGGTCATAACATAGGGCTTGCTTTACTAATGGATTACATAATTCAAGTGTTGCGAATTCAGTGCAATAATGTTTGTTCTGCAGGGTACCTACAAGGGTATAATGTTGTTCGTGTTTTCTCACGGCCACCAGCACTCCTTCACTAATTGCCACCGTTGTTATTTCAACTCTTATTACTATCATTATCGTCATTGTTATTACTGTTATTATCATCATCCTTATTATTACGGTTATTATTGAAAAAGATGAATATTCAGTCAAGTTACAATTATTATTTACCTTGTTCGAAAACAAATTACCCTCCTTATCGGAGATACCAATAATTTAACTTCTGGACTCGCAAATGAAGACGATCAATGCGATGTGTTATTTTAACGTACAACTGAAAAGAGTTGAAACTTGATTGAATTCCATCATTTCAAGTGATAGCTGTTTCACTGATCAAGAGTGAGCCATGTACCAATTTTGTGTCTAAAGCGAAATTACTCAAAGTGAATTCTCGATAGCTGTTCTCCTGGGTAAAAATTTTACAACCCGATGTGCACGCATGTTTCTTTAAAACCGAATTTTTCACGCGAAAAAAATCCAGTCTGTAAAATATCTGACAAACGAATCGAAGCGTCGTAAGATATAATCAAAATGGCCGTCGTTAGCACGCTTGCGGTTTGATTTTAATTGTAGGATTGTTTACAACGCATAGCATTGATCAAACGCTGTTTGACCCGACAGAAAATCATGGCAAGAATGGTTTGACTATGACTTGACGTTCCGGAAAAAGTCCGAGAACCGAGAATCCAGCTTCTAAAGTCCTGTCGCATATAAACGCACGTTTGCATTGCCTGTACAATGGTTCACTCTTTGAGACGTACCGGTGCCCTTGATGTGGTTATATAATTTTTGCGACGTTTTTGGATTTGTAGTAAACTTTCGATCATGTTTGCGAGAGTATTTCGAGGCATGCATATGTTGATGGTTGAGAGGTTGGGTGTGTTTTGAGGTTACGTTAGAAATCCCACTCGCGGAGTTTCATCCTGTCACGATCGGATGTATCGGTATGGGTATATATACATAGGTACGAGTACGACGTACCTGAATTGGTGCTTTTATGCGAAAACAAACACATTTACACACACACACACACGCATACAGACACGTATATATCCAGGCGTGGAAAAAAAGAGAAAACAGTACGTAATAATAACAGTATAGGCAGGAGGAATAATAAAACCTGCAGGGAGATATACCGACGTATGAGGATTTCATTCGCTTTGATATAACCAACTGGACTCTCCCTTCCTCCCCTTTCTCCTCATATCATGTGCGCCACGGATACATATTTGAGAGACACGTTTCGGGCTCAAAGTGAAAGAGAGAGAGAGAGAGAGAGAGAGAGAGAGAGAGAGAGAGAGAGAGAGAGAGCGGGTTGGGGGGTGGGAGGTTTATCCCCCGCACAAAAGGACTGCCATATGATCCGATCGGTTCTTAATTTAATACTACTACAACGAATTGACAACCGGGATATTTTTTATGCCTGCCTGATCGCACTTTGACATATTCCTTCTCTTCTCCATTTTTTCATTCCATTCTCTCTCATTCTTTTAATCTGTGTACCTATCTACACATTATATTTTTGATAATCTCTTTTTTAATACCGTTCACGCAGGGTCATCGTATACAGAAGGAGAAGGAATACGTCGAAAAAATAAAAGTCGAAACAGAGAGAAAAGTGAGAGAGAGAGAGAGAGAGAGAGAGAGAGAGAGAGAGAGAGAGAGAGAGAGAGAGAGAGAGAGAGAGAGAGAGAGGAAGAATGAAAGACATACAAGATTAAAAAAGGACGGTTGAAATTCTTTGACAATATCGCGGTGCGGTTTGAGGAACAGAAAACGACGAGAAAAGATACATTAATAATGATAGAATCAAAATAAACACATACGATACACACACACACACACACACACTCATGTATATATGTTTATACGAAAATTAATATCTGCATACGACGCCGTTGTGTCCTTTTGATGTCGCGGGACACTCGGATTTTGTACGTTAAGTGCACAGACTGGTTTTTGTTATCACGGTATGACAGTATAAAAGTGATTACGATCAAAGCAATCATTCGAAAACAAATGCAGTGCCGGTTTGCATAACGTGAGCGTATATATTTATATATCAGTACGACATTTGTCTCTTTTCTGCTATTATTTTCCGTTACATCTGCCAAGAATTTCAGACGTTACGTTACGAATCGACTTTGAAGACAATATTTTAGAAGAGAAAAAAGAAGTATGAGAATAAAAATGGCACGAGGTTGTGTAGTTAACGTATAATACCAACCCTGTATGGGTACATGAAAAATATTCAGTTACACAGGTTCACGTTGTATAATATAGCTGGCTATTCGTTGCACGTGGTACAAAATCGTTGCCCTCTCATTGTCCCTTCCCTTATCCGCGGAACATTTGTATGTACATACATATGTACACCTATGTATGCGTATATATATATATATATATATATATACATTTACATACCTACAATATTTCTCTGCAGGCCAAATGGCGCAATCATTTTTAAGTTATTCTAAACAAATGACGGTTTGTTGCGACGTTCAAGATATTCAATTTCGACGTCACGATTGCCAAGACTTCCGGACGTATCGCTTCATAACACGTTCTTTATCACATTTTCTTACGCGAGCTCTGAGATTCAAGCGTACTTAGACAAAACGTGATTTTAAATTTTCCCGCTAAAAACCGCCCCGCGACACGTCATTCGGCACGGACCAATCACAGAGCGCGAAGCTAGTTTCTCACAGATTTGAACCTTTCGCACATGTTCTGACAAAATTCAGACCTCGTATAACCTGGTTTAGGTATAAAAAATGTATACCTGTAAATTCTTACATCCACATTCGATTTCTTTTTTCCTCTACTTCTCTCTCGATCGATATATTCGTTCGAATCATTATGTTTTCGCCCGATTCGCTTCGGAGGAGTGAAAAGAAGCGCGCTATGGCGGCCTTAGGCATACGTCAGATGCACCCAACGTTTCCCGTCTGATCGGGTTCGGCGGGCAGGAGCAGCTTTTGGCGCCAAAGCTCCATCGGCATGATCAGCGTGTGTTTGAGCCGCGAGCCGGTCGCGCACAGTGATATATATATATATATGTATATAAACACATATATATACGTGTATATACCCACACGATCTCTACCAGGACGGGCAGACTTTGAGGGGCATGTTTGATTAAGCTCAGGGAGCCTCCGATAGAATGCCTCTGATCACATTTTTCCGCCGTTCGCGCTGTTCGCGAACCTTAGTCAAGCTTAATGAAATTACTCCTGTTTCATGCCATTGTACACACTATGTACATACATACACACATATGATACGCCACTGCTGCACGGTATTTCGCTAAGATGCCATACCCATACCTATGTAATACGGTATACCCATACGGTGTATTCACCCTTTACATTGTCCCATTTCGATGGATAATTGTTCACCTAAAACTTCTTAGTCGTGTTTAATCTACTTTTCAATAATCAGACTGAAAGGAGTTTTTCCTTCTCTACGTTCGAATAGGAATTTCGTCGACTTTACGGTACCCACACATGGTTTAAGCATAATTATCGTGTTTTTGTAGCTCGTTATTACGGTGCCATCTCATCGTCATTGTAAGTGTATAATTCGCCTGGTGTATAATGTACATATACATCCACGTGTAGATTTTGTTGGTATTGTTGTATCTGCAGAGTTCGACAGGCTATAAATACATACATGCTATACGTCAATAATTAATGATAAACAAAGTTCAACTATGTATATATACATTACCGTGTATAAGGTTTACTAACGAAAATCAATATCCAATGTGTTCGTATGTAATACATACATACATATCCGGTATATATATATATATATATATATTATATATACATATATATATATATATATATTATATATACATATATGTGTAGGGAATCAGCTAAAACAACTATGGGTATAACATACACGACGATTGCATAGGGTATACATGGAAAATCGTATGGCTTAGTATAAATATGTTACGTATTAACATCTATTGTACGTATGTCATGGAGCCTTAAACAATAATTAGTAACAACGGATCATCTAAAGGCGTTTGATATATAGATATATATATATACTAGGGTGCTTTTTTTTTTGGACTATTTTTTTTTTTTCGGTCCCATCGTGAAATTTTGTTGGAAATACAACAAAAAAAATTCCCTGAAAGATTGAGCCCTTAATATTAATATTAAGTGCTCGCCCAAGGCATGTAAAGATTTCCCGCTTAAAATACACGTAAACTTTAATTTTTTTCTTTAAAACATCTACAGTTCAGAGGCATTCTATGGTGTAGTCTAGGACGTCGGTAGGTTTTCTTCGGAATGAAATGCTCTACAAAAGTGCTCATTGCGGTGAAGTCGTAACTCACACCGGCGAAGTCGTACGGGCCACCCAAACCCAATTTTTTCATGAAATTCTTGTCTTTTTACCCGTATCTCGTAAATAACAAGAGCTACAAAAAAAAAATATTCGACAAATTTGTAGGAAATTTAATTTTCTACAAAAAACTTTCAGAAAACCAAATTGCTAACATCAGTATTTATTGAGATATTGGGCTTTTAAGGTGAGGAAGTATGGAATTTTCATGAATTATTGAGTTAAATTGTCGAATTATTGATTGTCGAATATTTTTTTGTTTTGTAGCTCTTGTAATTGTAATGATGTACAAATAATGTAATGTACAAATTTATTGAACATTTCTTTTTTTGTAGCTCTTGTCATTTACGAGATAGGGGCAAAAAAACAAGAATTTCATGAAAAAATTGGGTTTGGGTGGCCCGTACGACTTCACCGCAATGAGCACTTTTGTAGAGCATTTCATTCCGAAGAAAACCTACCGACGTCCTAGACTACACCATAGAATGCCTCTGAACTGTAGATGTTTTAAAGAAAAAAATTAAAGTTGACGTGTATTTTAAGCGGGAAATCTTTACGTGCCTTGGGCGAGCACTTAATATTAATATTAAGGGCTTAATCTTTCAGGGAATTTTTTTTGTTGTATTTCCAACAAAATTTCACGATGGGACCGAAAAAAAAAAAAAATAGTCCAAAAAAAAAGCACCCTAATATATACATATGCGGGGTTCAAGGTGCAGGGAAAAATCATTCGGCGGATTAATAGTATCTATCTTATGCATTGGTTGTTTTTTATTTTTTTTGTATTTTGTTTTTTTCGCACAAGATGCTCGCGAAAAGAAGTATATTACATATGTCGTGTGTACGTAATCTACATATGTATATAATGCACAGTGTATAGGGATTTTTCGAACGGAATTTATACAAGGGTTAGAGATTTGTTGATCTGTATACTGTGTTGTTGTTTTTTTTTTTTTTTGCTCTTTCTCTCTTTTTTTTTTGGGTGGGGGAGGGGCGGGGGTGGAATTTTATTTCTTAGAGAGAGAGAGAGAGAGAGAGAGAGAGAGAGAGAGACAGACAGTGAGGCAAGGTATAAAAAGGCATAGCGAGGTAGCGAAAGAGTTTCGGCAGGTTTTTTTTTTTTTTAGTGTCTATTTTCGTTTTCTATATATGGGATTTTGCGGGGGTTTTTGGATTACGTAGTTCGTTTGACGGCCATGCAGCTACTAGCCCGGTGGCGTTTTATTGAGAATCGATCTCTTTCCCTGAACATTGACAATAAATTCTTCTTTTTATGAAATAAAAATTAATTTCTCCCTCACACACCAGATTATTGAATCAGTTTTCGACAGTCTGTCA
>NC_060236.1:31068547-31071047 GCF_021155775.2 Neodiprion pinetum | reverse complement strand
CCTAAGCAATATTATAAAATATTCCAATAGAAATAATGTTTTTTTTACCAATTATCCGGAGAAGACTCCCTTTAAAACGTACAACAATTCAGTCTAATATTCCAAAGCACCAATCGTGATCCCAGCCATTCAATTGTGGGCGGATGACAGTGGCGGGAAGATACCAATCAGAGAGCTCAAACTGCTCCGCACCTTGCGTGAGTTGTCTAACATTGTTTCAATGGTTGTTTTTTTTTTTTCAACATTTTTGAATTTTTCTTGCCCTTTGTTGTTGTTGTTGTTGTTTTTTTTTTTTTATTTTCCATTTATGCCTCATTTTCGTCTTACGTTTCTTGTTTTTTCTTTTTTTTTTTTTTTCGTTTACACATCAATTTCGATTTCTTTTAAGGTAAGGTATATTTTCAAGTAATATAACATTATTTATTATTATTATTATTATTATTATTATAGACAAGATGCACTTCTCAAAAAAGAGCCCGCTGTGCCGTGCGTGTGTGTGTGTGTGTCTTGTGTGTATTTGTGTGAGGGTTTTGGTATCTTCTATTACGCGTTAAAACCAACTCGTTGACAGGTGTTGGCAGGCCAATTACAATGGGATATATATTACGACTGTCAGAAATTTCCACGTAACAATAATAATAACAGTAATAATAATATTAATGACGCGAAGAAACAAAAAAAAAAAAAAATGTAGCAGCGCTTCGCTTTTTTTTTTTAAATGTTTTTTCCTGTTTTTAGGAAAAATTACGAACGAGCAAAAAGGTGATTACGATGACAACGTGTACGATGAAAATGACGACGATAAACTTTCCCGAACAAGTATTAAAGTTAAGACACAGACCTAGCGACGACTCTTTAAACACTGGCAGTGTCTCGACCTAAGATTTTCAGTCGCTTATAGCGACAGCAGTAAAGACCATATAACATCATAATAGACGACGAAAAACCGACGTGAACGCAAACGCCTTGGCAGTGATTTTAGAATTGCGATACATATAATATCATATGTAATATACATATCTTCTTTTTTTTTCTTTCTTTCGTTTTTTTTTTGTTTTTTTTTTTTGTTTTTTGTTTTTCGTTTTTTAAATTTCTTTCTTGTACGAACTTACGAAACGAATTCGTATCGATTCGTTCGCCAATATGAATGGTGGCGAGAAAAGAAATTGTGCAAAAAAATTTTGTTTCTTCGTTTGTTGTATAAATCGATCGATTGATCGACAGATTTGTTTGTTACATGTACCAAAGGTCGCGGGATTAATGCGTTAAGCATTTGGAATAAAGTAATTACCCGATCGATCTGCCATCAACAATCTGATTCACTCAAACAAAATGATTACACAGTAATAATTAACGTTATTCAGCTTTTTGATACTGGTTCGCTCTGCCGTCAGTGGTATAAAAGTTCTAGGGAAAAAAAAAAAAAAAAAATTGGGAGCAAGGGGGAAAATTAGACGTCACTCGCGGATTATGAACTGCCTGTGTGTCTTTGCCCTGTGTCGTGTGTGTATGTGTGTGTGCATTCTCACGTCGCATATTTATTTTTTACATTATGAGTTGAATTATATTATTATGTTATTTTTTAATATATATATATATATATATATATATATATATATTTATATAATACATATATATATGTATACCTCGTAGTTATAGAACTTACATGTTTACGATTATTTCTGAACCGAGGAGCTAGTTAGCTAGGCAATGTTTATTCATGGTGTAGTGTGCAGTATTGTTAGTACACGATCTAGAGCTAACAGTTGGATACATATCAGGGTGATGTAAAAGAAAAAAAAAGAAGAAAAGAAAAAGAATATAAATAACTATAATCTTCCTTGCTCAAAGTGAGATTACTTTTTCTCCCCCCTTAAACTCGTTAATCTAGTTACCATTCAACTATTTCGATTTCAACTACACAATTCTAATTCTTCCTTAATTGATTTCACGATTTCACATTGCAGTTGACAGGTAGGAGTGCAATTAATGTTTCTATATTACATGTAAGAGTCTAGATTTTCCAAAGATTAAGCAAAGTAAAAAAAAAAAAAAAAAAACAACCAAGTTAAAAGAGTTAGGATGCGAAGTTGCTGGAGGAACAAGTTATTTAATTGTTTTTTTTCTCAAGTTTTTTTCTTTTTCAATACCCTGAGAGGTACCCATGTGTATTGTATGAGGAATTATGAGAGTGGGTTCGATTGATGCAGTTATATCGATTGGTGGTTGTATGAAGATGGTTATAATGGTGTTCTCGTGTTCACGCTTTGGTGTGGCAGTGTCTGCCCTGCGACATTACGTAGTTGGTTGATCTATTGGCCAGGCACCACCCTGATCAGTGGCTAAGACATTGTATTGTATTTATCAGGGTTTGCGGCCAAGAGCGCAATCCCTTAAATGGGAGGGAGGTGGTATCGAACATGGTGTGAATGCTTAGCCGCAGATGAGGGGAGGATAAACCGTTAATTGTGTAAAACGACATGCCACACTTACATTACAT